>NC_061513.1:2119916-2169386 GCF_022539505.1 Lolium rigidum
AAATTCCCTTCCACAGCTTGATCTTCCGAAATATTGCGTTCGACGGTGCTTTTTCCAGCAGAATCCTGGCTCCGGTGCTTGATCCTCCAATGATGATGAAACATACAAAATAGATGAAATAACATAAGTATTGTGTCCCAATATGAAATATATCAATGAATAACAGCAAATTATGATACAAAATAGTGATGCAAATTGGACGTATCAACTCACAGTTGGTGGCACAACAAGTTATGAACCAATGTGATGCAGTCAACGAAAGTATGATAGCATACAAGGAGGTGTATAATGAGCTGGAAAAACTGTTTGATGGATGCGAAGTAAACCACATCAGCAGATTAAGCAATGATGAAGCCGACGTTCTCGCAAACATCGGGTCACAATGTCTCGTGATGTCTACGGGTGCTTCTATTCTTGTAGACAGTGTTGGGTCTCCAAGAGCAGAGGTTTGTAGAACAGCAGCAAGTTTTCCCTTAAGTGGATCACCCAAGGTTTATCGAACTCAGGGAGGAAGAGGTCAAAGATATCCCTCGTCAAGCAACCCTGCAACCACAAAGCAAGAAGTCTCTTGTGTCCCCAACACACCAAATACACTTGTCAGATGTATAGGTGCACTAGTTCGGCGAAGAGATGGTAAAACACAGGTGGTATAGATGGTGGTAATATTGCAGAAAGTAAAGATGCAATAAAACAGTAAACAAGCGGCGCCAGAAAATAGCTTGCTGGCGTGGGAAGCAATTCTTTGTGGTGGAAACAAGGCCTAGGGATCATACTTTCACTAGTGGACACTCTCAACATTGATCACATAATAAATAAGTTCTCTTTCCTTTGTGCTACATATACTCTTGTTAGATGATGAACACCACTAATTGTGTAGGATTACACGAACCCTCAATGCCGGAGTTAACAAGCGCCACAACATTCGATATTCATGTTTAAGTAACCTTAGAGTATAATAGATCTTTGCAAAATAGACCAAGTACTAACATAGCATGCACACTGTCACCATCACACTATGAAGGAGGCATAAATCACATCAATACTATCATAGCGATAATCAACTCCATAACCTACAATAGATTATGATCATAACCTACGACAAGAACTACACAATGCACACACTTGTCACCATTACATCATGCAGGAGGAATAGACTACTTTAATAACATCACATGAGTAGCACATAGATAAATAGTGATACAAACACATTGCAATCATAAAGGGATATAAATAAGCACTTCACTACGCCATTCATAACAGTGAATAAGTATTCTGTGAAATATAGCCTAAGAGAACCACACGGTGCACACACTGTCACCTTTACACACGTGGGACAAGGAGTCTCCGGAGATCACATAAGTAAAACCCACTTGACTAGCATAATGACATCTAGATTACAAGCATCAGCATATGAATCTCAATCATGTAAGGCAGCTCATGAGATTATTGTATTGAAGTACATAGGAGAGAGATGAACCACATAGCTACCGGTACAGCCCCGAGCCTCGATGGAGAACTACTCCCTCCTCATGGGAGCAGCAGCGGTGATGAAGATGGCGGTGGAGATGGCAGCGGTGTCGATGGAGAAGCCTTCCGGGGCACTTCCCCGTCCCGGCGGCGTGCCGGAACAGAGAGTCCTGTCCCCCAGATCTTGGCTTCGCGATGGCGGCGGCTCTGGAAGGTTTCTCGTACCGTGGCTTATTCGTATCGTGTTTTAGGTCAGGGACCTTTATATAGGCGAAGAGGCGGAGTCGGAGGGCTGACGAGGCGGCGACACACTAGGGGCGCGGGCCCAGCCCCGGCCGCGCCGCCCTATCATCTAGGCCCACCGGGGCTCCCCTCCGGTGGCTCTCGGGTGTTCCGGAAGCTTCGTGGAAAAATAGGATGCCTGGGCATTGATTTCGTCCGATTCCGAGAATATTTCCTTACTAGGATTTACGGAACCAAAAACAACGAGAAAACAGCAACTGGCCCTTCGGCATCTCGTCAATAGGTTAGTTCCGGAAAACGCATAATAATGACATATAATGTGTATAAAACATGTCGGTATCATCAATAAAGTAGCATGGAACATAAGAAATTATAGATACGTTTGAGACGTATCAAGCATCCCCAAGCTTAGTTCCTACTCGTCCTGGAGTAGGTAAACGATAACAATGATAATTTCTTAAGTGACATGCCATCATAACCTTGATCATACTATTGTAAGCATATGTAATGAATGCAGCGATCAAAACAATGGTAATGACATGAGTAAACAAATGAATCATAAAGCAAAGACTTTTCATGAATAGTACTTTCAAGACAAGCATCAATAAGTCTTGCATAAGAGTTAGCTCGTAAAGCAATAATTCAAAGTAGAGGTATTGAAGCAACACAAAGGAAGATTAAGTTTCAGCGGTTGCTTTCAACTTATAACATGTATATCTCATGGATAGTTGTCAATGCAAAGTAATATAATAAGTGCAATATGCAAGTATGTAGGAATCAATGCACAGTTCACACAAGTGTTTGCTTCTTGAGATGGAGAGAAATAGGTGAACTGACTCAACAATAAAAGTAAAAGAATGGCCCTTCGCAGAGGGAAGCATTGATTGCTATATTTGTGCTAGAGCTTTATTTTGAAAACATGAAACAATTTTGTCAACGGTAGTAATAAAGCATATGAGTTATGTAAATTATATCTTACAAGTTGCAAGCCTCATGCATAGTGTACTAATAGTGCCCGCACCTTGTCCTAATCAGCTTGGACTACCGGATCATCGCAATACACATGTTTTAACCAAGTGTCACAATGGGGTACCTCCATGCCGCCTGTACAAAGGTCTAAGGAGAAAGCTCGCATTTTGGATTTATCGCTTTTGATTATTCTCAACTTAGACATCCATACCGGGACAACATGGACAACAGATAATGGACTCCTCTTTAATGCATAAGCATGTAGCAACAATTAGTGTTCTCATATGAGATTGAGGATATATGTCCAAAATTGAAACTTCCACCATGAATCATAGCTTTAGTTAGCGGCCCAATGTTCTTCTCTAACAATATGCATGCTCCAACCATTAAGGTGGTAGATCTCTCTTACTTCAGACAAGACGGACATGCATAGCAACTCACATGATATTCAACAAAGAGTTGATGGCGTCCCCAGAAGCATAGTTATCGCACAACAAGCAACTTAATAAGAGATAAAGTGCATAAGTACATATTCAATACCACAATAGTTTTTAAGGCTATTTTGTCCCATGAGCTATATATTGCAAAGGTGAATGATGGAATTTTAAAGGTAGCACTCAAGCAATTTACTTTGGAATGGCGGAGAAATACCATGTAGTAGGTAGGTATGGTGGACACAAATGGCATAGTGGTTGGCTCAAGGATTTTGGATGCATGAGAAGTATTCCCTCTCGATACAAGGTTTAGGCTAGCAAGGTTATTTGAAGCAAACTCAAGGATGAACCGGTGCAGCAAAACTCACATAAAAGACATATTGTAAACATTATAAGACTCTACACCGTCTTCCTTGTTGTTCAAAACTCAATACTAGAAATTATCTAGACCTTAGAGAGACCAATTATGCAAACCAAATTTTAGCAAGCTCTATGTATTTCTTAATTAATAGGTGCAAAGTATATGATGCAAGAGCTTAAACATGAGCACAACAATTGCCAAGTATCACATTATCCAAGACATTTTACCAATTACTACATGTAGCATTTTCTGTTTCCAACCATATAACAATTAACGAAGCAGTTTCAACCTTCGCCATGAAAATTAAAAAATAAGAACACATGTGTTCATATGAACCAGCGGAGCGTGTCTCTCTCCCAAACAATCATTTATTCAAACAAAAACAAAAACAAAAACATACAGACGCTCCAAGTAAAGTACATAAGATGTGATGAATAAAAATATAGTTTCACTAGAAGAAACCTGATAAGTTGTCGATGAAGAAGGGGATGCCTTGGGCATCCCCAAGCTTAGATGCTTGAGTCTTCTTAAAATATGCAGGGATGAACCACCGGGGCATCCCCAAGCTCAGACCTTTCACTCTTCTTGATCATAGTATATCATCCTCTTCTCTTGACCCTTGAAAACTTCCTTCACACAAACTTCAAGCAAACTCATGAGAGGGTTAGTGCTTAACCACAAATTCACATATTCAGAGGTGACACAATCATTCTTAACACTTATGGACATTGCACAAAGCTTCTGAAAGTTAATGGAACAAAAAAAACTCATTCAACATAGCAAAAGCGGCAATGCGAAATAAAAGACAGAATCTGTCAAAAACAGAACAGTCCGTAAAGATGCATCTGGACTGGGCAGTTAACTTGCTCAAATGGAAAAACTCAAAACTAATGAAAGTTGCGTACATATCTGAGGATCACGCTCGTAATTTTGAAAAAAATTTAGATTTTTTTACAAAGACTTATGCCACAATTCGTGACAGACAGCAATGTTGTTTCTGCGCAGCGATCCCAAATATAACATCAACTTTAACATAGAAATTTTACTTGGCACAAAAACATGATAAGGAGAGGTTGCTACAGTAGTAAACAACTTCCAAGACTCAATAAAACAAAAATTGCTGTAGTAAAATAAACACATGGGTTATCTCCCAAGAAGTTCTTTCTTTATAGCCATTAAGATGGGCTCAGCAGTTTTAATGATGCACTCGCAAGAAATAGTATTTGAAGCAAAAGAGAGCATCAAGAGGCAAATTCAAAACACATTTAAGTCTAACATGCTTCCTATGCATAGGAATCTTGTAAATAAACAAGTTCATGAGGAGCAAAGTAACAAGCATAGGAAGATAGAACAAGTGTAGCTTCAAAAATTTCAGCACATAGAGAGGCATTTTAGTAACATGAAAATTTCGACAACCATATTTTCCTCTCATAATAACTTTCAGTAGCATCATGAGAAAACTCAACAATATAACTATCACATAAAGCATTCTTATCATGAGTCTCATGCATAAAATTATTACTACTCCCAACATAAGCATAATCAGTTTTATTAGTTGTAGTGGGAGCAAATTCAACAAGGTAACTATCATTATTATTCTCATCAAGTGTAGGAGGCATAGTATAATTACAATAAAATTTACTCTCCATAGTAGGTGGCACCAAAAGACCACTATCATTATAATCATCATAAATAGGAGGCAAAGTATCATCAAAGAAAATTTTCTCCTCAATGCTTGGGGGACTAAAAATATCATGCTCATCAAAACCAGCTTCCCCAAGCTTAGAATTTTCCATATCATTAACAACAATGGTGTTCAAAGCGTTCATACTAATATCATTGCTACCAGCATGCAAATAAGATTCCATAGGTTTTTTAATTTTCGCAACAAACAATCCATGTCTTAACTCAGGAAATAAAATAAGAAGCTCATTGTTGTCCATTATGCCTAACTAGTGTAAAACAAGAAACAAAAAGATGCAATTGCAGGATCTAAAGGAAATAGCTTCGAGTACTTACAACGGCGTCGGAAAATAGCTTAGTAGCCGAGATCCAGAGTGTGAGTACCTTTTACCTTTCCTCCCGGCAACGGCGCCAGAAAATAGCTTGATGTCTACGGGTGCTTCTTTTCTTGTAGACAGTGTTGGGTCTCCAAGAGCAGAGGTTTGTAGAACAGCAGCAAGTTTTCCCTTAAGTGGATCACCCAAGGTTTATCGAACTCAGGGAGGAAGAGGTCAAAGATATCCCTGTCAAGCAACCCTGCAACCACAAAGCAAGAAGTCTCTTGTGTCCCCAACACACCAAATACACTTGTCAGATGTATAGGTGCACTAGTTCGGCGAAGAGATGGTAAAACACAGGTGGTATAGATGGTGGTAATATTGCGTAAAGTAAAGATGCAATAAAACAAGTAAACAAGCGGCGCGTGAAAATAGCTTGTCGGCGTGGGAAGCAATTCTTTGTGGTGGAAACAAGGCCTAGGGATCATACTTTCACTAGTGGACACTCTCAACATTGATCACATAATAAATAAGTTCTCTTTCCTTTGTGCTACATATACTCTTGTTAGATGATGAACACCACTAATTGTGTAGGATTACACGAACCCTCAATGCCGGAGTTAACAAGCGCCACAACATTCGATATTCATGTTTAAGTAACCTTAGAGTATAATAGATCTTTGCAAAATAGACCAAGTACTAACATAGCATGCACACTGTCACCATCACACTATGAAGGAGGCATAAATCACATAAATACTATCATAGCGATAATCAACTCCATAACCTACAATAGATTATGATCATAACCTACGACAAGAACTACACAATGCACACACTGTCACCATTACATCATGCAGGAGGAATAGACTACTTTAATAACATCACATGAGTAGCACATAGATAAATAGTGATACAAACACATTGCAATCATAAAGGGATATAAATAAGCACTTCACTACACCATTCATAACAGTGAATAAGTATTCTGTGAAATATAGCCTAAGAGACCCACACGGTGCACACACTGTCACCTTTACACACGTGGGACAAGGAGTCTCCGGAGATCACATAAGTAAAACCCACTTGACTAGCATAATGACATCTAGATTACAAGCATCATCATATGAATCTCAATCATGTAAGGCAGCTCATGAGATTATTGTATTGAAGTACATAGGAGAGAGATGAACCACATAGCTACCGGTACAGCCCCGAGCCTCGATGGAGAACTACTCCCTCCTCATGGGAGCAGCAGCGGTGATGAAGATGGCGGTGGAGATGGCAGCGGTGTCGATGGAGAAGCCTTCCGGGGGCACTTCCCCGTCCCGGCGGCGTGCCGGAACAGAGACTCCTGTCCCCCAGATCTTGGCTTCGCGATGGCGGCGACTCTGGAAGGTTTCTCGTACCGTGGCTTATTCGTATCGTGTTTTAGGTCAGGGACCTTTATATAGGCGAAGAGGCGTAGTCGGAGGGCTGACGAGGCGGCGACACACTAGGGGGGCGCGGGCCCAGCCCTGGCCGCGCTGCCCTATCATCTGGGCCCACCAGGGCTCCCCTCTGGTGGCTCTCGGATGTTCTGGAAGCTTCGTGGAAAAATAGGATGCTGGGCATTGATTTCGTCCGATTCCGAGAATATTTCCTTACTAGGATTTCTGGAACCAAAAACAACAGAAAACAGGAACTGCCCCTTCGGCATCTCGTCAATAGGTTAGTTCCGGAAAACGCATAATAATGACATATAATGTGTATAAAACATGTAGGTATCATCAATAAAGTAGCATGGAACATAAGAAATTATAGATACGTTTGAGACGTATCATCTCGCGATCCCTCCAGGCGTGTTTTGGGAAGAAATAAGCGAGAGATCAACAAAGCCAATGAAAATAAAGAAGAAGGAGAAGGAAGAGAAACCTACGAGTACTACCAAAGAATCATCGGAAGAAGAAGAAGAGGAACAGGAGCTAGTCATGATGGTGCAAATTCCATGGATGCAGGCATACATATCATACATCCTAAGGAAAACAATACCCGACGATCGAGTTGAAGCAAGGCGAATAATTAGACGATCTAAAGCTTTCACTGTGGTAAAAGGGGAATTGTACAAACGAAGTATTTCGGGTGTGCTACAGAGATGTGTCACACCCGAAGAAGGAAGGATCATCCTGAAAGATGTACACGAAGAAATATCTACAGAAGCTTGACGATCTAAACTCTTCAGAACCTAGAGTGGCGAGGATCTTCTTCGAATTGGGTTTCGCCGCTTTTATTAGCGACTGCCACCTCTTGGTTTCAATCTTCCCCACGTCGCCAACTTTCGACCATTCGACTTGTTGTTGACTCTCTGCAACCAAGGCCATAGTACCTTCAACGCCAACCTTCAGTCCCTCTTGACGAAGTTGGAGTCCAAGGTCTTCATTGCCAGTGAAGCACTTGGCGAGGTCAATGAAAACTGTGGGTTCCTCCTTTTTATGGAAGAAATAGGGGAAGAGCCGCGACAGGCCAGCTTCAGCTTCAGCTAATCCGTTACGAGCTTCCGTCCCATGAATTTCGAGGGGAGAAAGCGCATCAAGAAGCTCGTCATCCTCAGGATTTTCTAGCTCGTATTCTTGATGTGTTCTCCCTGCTTAAAGCATAAAAAAGAGAAGGTTATCGAAAGGGAAAAAAGGGGGGAGACCAAAACACGACGTGAGAAAACAGCAAGGGTCTGAGGACTTACTAACAAAACGTCGACTCTGAGTTTCCAGTCGACTGAGGATCTCTTCTTCTCGAGCAGAATGCTGAGCTACATTTTCTTCTAAGGCCCTTTTTGCGTCGTCGACTCTTTTTTGAAGATCCTCGACTGTTTTCGTGTGAGCACTCTCGCTTTGTTCTAACTCAATAGCGAGGGCATCAACACGTTTGTTGGCCTTTGCCAGTTTATCTGCTAACATAAAGACAGATAAGCATTGCAATACAAGATAGTGACAGAAGAAAATCGACAAGGAAAGTTGGACAGAACAAGTACCTTCAAGTTCGCCGGCATAATCGCGGTACCCAATAAATTGGGTACCAAAGCGGACGAGCTCTTTCATAAAAGGCTGAAGAGATTACCATGCAAAAAAGGTCAATATAGGAAGAAGAAAAAGTCGACATCAATGAGAAAAAAGAGGAAAATTCCAAACAAAAAGTCAATACAGAACAAAAAAGAATGATTTACCTCTTCCATCAAAGAAGTCGAGGAACAACCAGCTAATATGGTTGGTTCCTTGGCTAACTCCACGCTAGCTCTTTTCGGGGAAGGAGCTTGAGGGCTTACAGCTGGTGTTGGACGTTCAGGGTTTTGTGGAGGAGGTGAAGTCTCGTCGCCATCAGGACGAGCTTCTGAGACAACTAAAGTACGAGACGTGCTCGTTCGGGCAGTTTCGTCAATAGGTGCATCTTCCTCTTCATCGTCACTGCCATAAATATAGCGACAAGATAAAATAGCAATTTCAAAAAACATCGACAAAGGGAAAAATATAGTACATGGCAATTTCAAAGAACTTACGAGCTAACGAGAGCAGCACCGTAAAGATCCAAAGTTTCTTCCTCGGCATTGGGTGCAGACTTTTCAGCACGGGAAGTATTAGCTTTGGAGACGCCAGAATCGATAGCTTCATCCCTTTTCCTTTTGCCCTTTGGAGAAGCAGCAGGGAGAGATGAGCGTGTCGAAGAAGAAATTTCTGTTTCATTCTCTTTTTCAAGTGAAGTCGCGGATTTCTGGGAATCCCCGACTCCACTTTTCAGGGCGAGAAGCACCCTGGTTGTCGTCAGTGACAACAGCCCGTTCTTCGACTTCCCCACCCTCGGGAAGGGGAGGAAGAGAAGATAGAACAAGGTGACCCTATGGAATATAAAAAATTGACAAAACAGTTATATGTCGTCATCAATAAAAGATCGACAGGAAAATCTGACAAGACAAAATAATAGTCGCAAAAAATTAATTACCTCAGGAAGAGGATTGGCGCTGCAAAAAGGTGTAACCTTGCAAGAAGATGGAATGGTGTCCTTCTTGCTAAGTTGGAGATTCTTCGGATTAGCTTCTCCAAATCTTTTGCAGAAAGATCTGTGGAGAGCCTCTTGTCGTGGTATCGTCATGACATATGCCATAGGGTGGCTAATCGATGTGGTTCCTTGTGGTCTCACGGCGGTATCCGGATGCGGGTATGGGCACGAGCGACACGGCGACGTACCCAGGTTCGAGGCCCTCCGATGGAGGTAACACCTCTACTCCTGCTATGAGTGTATATGATGGTGACACAGTACAATGGTGCTCCTTGAGCTGTATATCCGGCTGCTCCTGGGAGGCTAAGGTAGACGAAGGTTTCTCTCACAGGGCAGCTCTAAGACTAGTGAAATGAGAAGTGATCGATCGTCCCCCGCACGAGGGGGGTAGCCCGGCTTATATAGGCACCGGCACTTTACATATAAGTCCCTAGAGTCTAGTGGCCGGTATGGCCGGCTCCGGCTCCCGCTCCTTCCCGAGGCGCTGACATCAGGGAGCCGTTGAGCGTAGTGGCACGTCCCATCCGCCTGCTCAGGTCAGCGGCGTGGCGAGGTGCTGTCGTTGTCGTCATCATGCTCTGTAGCGCGTACGGTCCGACGTACGCCATGATGGCCTGTCCGGCGCGTGGCACTGCTGCTCTACAGTGCCCCGTACTTTGCGGGAGATGAGGTCAGCGTGGACCTTTGAACCCGGATCACCTACCCAGTTCCTTCCGAGTGCAAGACTCGCTCGGCCTCGAGTCGGTCTGAGGTACAAACCCCAGTCGGATATGGCTTGTAGAAGCCGGCCCAGCTACAGAGTTGAAGGCCGCAGCCAGGCCGACTAGGACTTAGGGCCAGCCGGCTTCCGAGGCAGCCGGCCACGGCTCCAGCCGGCTGCTCCTCAGCCGGCCTTTGCCGCGAGCCGGCCATCCTCAAGCCGGCCGCTCCACGTCCATTGCCCTACCCGGGGTCTTCCCCCCGACATTAGCCCCCGAAGCTGGCAAGGTCCTGCGTTAAGAAGGACCTAGGCAGGTTTCCCTGGCTTCTATATATCTCTCGATTGTTTCCGACGGCTCCCGGAGGGGCCAGCTGAGAATTTTCATTCAGCCGGCTGCGCCCTCGTCCGGCTCGCCCCCGTCCGGCTTCCTCCAGCCGGACGCCTTTTTTGCTCTTGTTGTTTTCACTTTTTCTCAAGTGTTGATGATGCTCCCGGCTTGTTGCCAGAATTTGTGGCCGGGTTGATTTTATCGTCCGGCTTCGGCTTGGGTGCACCGGCAACTCCGCCGCCTCGAGTCCCGCGCCCGACTTGACCGTTCTGACGGCTTCGTCAGCGTGGCCGTTTCGTATGGTCACATCGCTGTCTCCTCCGGATCCGGTGCGGTCGTGGGGAAGTGGCGCGATGGTTTCGAGTAACCGTAGCGGTCGTGGGGGCAGTTATGGCCGCAGTAAATCCCGACGTGGCCCACGATCGCCACGTGGCCACGCAACCGGCGCGCCGGGCGGCTATACATACCCTTGGAACGGTACCGAGGCGCCCTTCTTCTTCCTCGCGCTCTCACTCCAGTTTTCTTCGCTCAAGCGCTCTCGCACGCCATCATCTCTTCCCCGGCGACCTCCTGGCGAACTCCGGTGATCTTTCGCGGCCGGAGCTCTCCGCCGTTCGGCAGCCGCCCGCACGCCAAGCCGGCGCCACGGGGCCCCGCGTCTCGACGCTGCGCTCGTCGCCACCGCGCTCTCCTCCGGTGAGAAGCGGTTCTTCCTCGCCCTTTCGTCTCTCCTGGTCTTCTTCCTCCTCCTCTTCGACGATGGCCTCCGCCAGCGGGTCCTGGAGGGGCTCGTACATGCACGACGACGACATCGAGCGGCTGGTGCGCCTCCGCCGGATTCCTCGGGAGGTGATCACGCGGGCGCCAGGCGCGGAGGTGGAGCCCCAGCCGGAGCCTGGCGAGCGCGTCGTCTTCGGCGCGCACCTTGACCGCGGGCTGGGTCTGCCGGCTTCGCGCTTCTTCCGCCGGTTCCTGGACTTCTTTGGCCTGCAGCCTCACCATCTGCCGGCTAACGTCTGCGTCCTCCTCAGCTGCTACGTGGCTTTCATGGAAGGCTACGCCGGCTTGTGGCCAGACGTGGAGTTCTGGAGCCGGCTCTTCTACCTCAAGTCGCAAATGACTGAGGGCCGCCTGAGGACCTGCAGCGCCGCCTCCATCTATCCCCGCGCCGGCTCACTCTTCCCGAAGATTCTGACTGTCGACTCGGTGAAGAACTGACAGATGTCGTTCTTCTACGTGAAGAACGCCAACCCACTCTTCGACTGGATCAACCTGCCGGAGTACAATCCGGCTCCTCCAACCACCCGGCTCAACTGGGGTCACAACGCCAAGTCGGCGGACCCGGACGCGGAGGTCAACCTCCTCTGGGACTTCTTGGGGCAGTGCGTCTCTGAGGGCCGGCTGAGCGCCGAGGACCTCCTCTGCACTTACATGGAGCGCCGGGTGATACCACTCCAGGGCCGCGTCCACAAGATCGGGCATATGTCCGGCCGGCTGGATCCGACCCGGACGTCGAAGGTGGCGCTCACCAAGGCCCAAGTTGCCCACCGGGTGAACAACATCACCAAGGCCAACATGCCGGAAGCCTGGGAGTGGGGGATGCCGCCTTACGACCGGGCCGCGCCGCCTGAGCGGGTAAGTTGATGTTTTGGCTTGCGCTTTTCGACTTGCGGTTGCGTGGCCCACTTGTGATTTATTTGTTCTTGCTTTCCAGATTTTCCCCCGCCAAGAAGTCGAGGACGGCGACTTGGCGCACAAGATTTGGACGCCGGATCACGTGGATCCGGCTGACCAAGCCGGCGACCAAGCCGGCGACGATGACCTGCCGGTGGTGCCCGACCAGGGCGGCCAAGGGGAGCACAACCCGCCGCCCTCGCCGGAGCAGCAGGAGGAGGAGGAGGTGGAGCCGGCCACGTCCACCACAGGACCGATCCGGGCGGTGCCCCTGCGCAGGAGGCCGCCTGCCGCCTCGACGACGAAGAAGAAGCGGGCCGCCGGCGGGAACACGGCCAAGCTAGAGAGCCGGGCCAAGAGACAGCGCCAGCAAGGGCCCAAGAAGGTCCCGGAGATGGCCGGGTGAGTCCTTTTTGCTTTCTTTATCGTTTGATTCCTTTTCTTTCCTTACTTTGCACTCAGCTTCTTTTGTTTGTTTGGCTAGGGCCGCCATAAAGTTCACCCAGGGCGGTGCCTCTGGGCCGGCTGCTCGTGCTGCGCCGCCGCCTCGTCGGCAGAGGGAGCCGACGCCGCCGCCTTCGACATTTGCGCGCGCCCCGCCCGTTGTCGTCGTGCCGCCCGTGGTTACGCCGCCCTCCGCGGGGGCCTCTTCTTCGGCTGCGCCTCCTTCAGCGCCAGGCCAGGGCGCCCAGGGCGAGTCGGCCCCGAGGCCCACTCTTGGCGACCTGTTTCCACACCGCGCGCCGCTGTTGGGGCCGACGGCTGGAGCTGGCCGAGTTGTGCCACCAGCGGCAGGAACTGGAGCCGGCGGAGCTGCGCCGCCTGAGGAGCCGGAGGTGGTTCCCACCGGGCCAACCGCGCCGCCTCCGGCTTCGGAGCCGCCGAGGGCGGAGCCGGCTGGGAAGGAGCCGCAGCGGGAGGAGCCGGCGCGCGCCAAGGACGCCGACTCCCGGGCCTTGGTGAGGACGGGAGCCCCATCGGCGCCGCAGCAGGATCTGCACGTGGCCAAGGGCGCCCGGCTGGTGGCTGTGCCATCCGCCTCGGACTCCAGCTTTGGCTCAGCTGGCACCATGGAGAGGGCCTTGAATCAGGCGGACTCCAGCGAAATATACAGCCGGGAGGGGCAGCCTGGCACGGCGCCCCTGAGGATGCTTTACTCCGGCTACCGCGCCAGCCTTAAGACCAAGGCCTCCGAGGCTCTGGCCCGGCCGAAGACGCTCGGAAGATGCCGACAAGGTATGTGGCTCTCATCTTATTTTCTGCGATTTTATTGTTATCCCGGTAGCCCTCCGAGGCATGGGCCGGCTGCTCGGAGCCGGCCCAGGTTTCGCCTAAACGGTTGACTCTTTTTCAGGCGGTTGAGGAGCGCCGCACCGTCCTGTATAACCGAGTGGTAACCAGCTACCACAAGGCCAAGATTGAGCGGGCCGCCTTGGCTCGTGAGCTGGAGACCGTCAAGGGTAAGCTTTTGCTTCTTCCGGCTTGACGTCTTCTTTCTTTTGTCTTTGCTGGCCAACACTTTTTTCCGGCTGCCTTGCAGGTGAGGCCGCCAAGGTCCCGCAGCTGGAGGCGGATCTTCGGGTTGCTCGTGCTCAGTGCGCCGAGAGCGAAGAGGCGGGCCGTGCTGCAGCCGCCAAGCTCAAGGTGGCTGATGGGGAGTTGACGCGGCTGCGCCTGCTCGAGAAGAACCATCTTGCTGAGCTCGCCTCCCTCAGGACGGCTGAGAAGGAGAAGGTGGAGGATCTGAGCCGGCGGCTGGCGGAGGTGGAGAAGCAGCGGCTTGCGCTTCAGGAGGAGGTCACCGCCAAGTCCACGGAGCTGACGGCTACTGCCAAGCACTGGACGGACCTTATGGGCGCGATTGATCGCGGTTTTTCGGGTGAGTGCCTCTATATTCCTTTCCCTTTGCCGGCTTTCGGCTGTCGGCTGCCAGCCTCCGTTGGTAGCCGGCTGCAGAAACTTATCTTTTTTCGCTATCTCCATCTTCGGGCTGCCGCCAGTCTTACTTTAGAGCTTCGGAATCTCCATCTTCGGGCTGGGGGCAGTCGGCTCGTGCCGGCTGCCGCCAGTCTTACTTTAGGACTTCGAAATCTCCATCTTCGGGCTGGGGGCAGTCGGCTCGTACCGGCTGCCGCCAGTCCTACTTTAGAGCTTCGGAATCTCCATCTTCGGGCTGGGGGCAGTCGGCTCGTGCCGGCTGCCGCCAGTCTTACTTTAGGACTTCGAAAATTTGCATTTTTCAGCTTATTTCGGCTTTGATGACTTCTGACATGCTTTCTTCTTGTAGCGGCCTTCCCGGAAACGCAGGATGCGGCCTTGGCGGCCGTTGGCGCTGCGCGCGAGTCCAGGAGCCGGGCAACTGGCGAGGGCAGCTCGGAGTGCTTCACCATGGAGGACTACATGTCGTCCCTGGCTGCCCGCGTCGAGCCCATCACCAAGTTTGGCTGGGAGCTCCGGGAAGGCGGGCGAGGATCTGGTCCCGATGCTCGTGGCCCGGCGAGGCGGCGCCGCAAGACATCTCCAACCTCACCTCTTTGATCGAGCGGGCACCGGATCGCTTCATCGGCTCGGAAGGGGTCCGCCACGCGCGCCGGCGCCGACATGGCGCTGTCCTTTGTCCTCTCTTGGTACAACGAGGTGGACCTGGGGCAGCTCGAGTATCGGCGAGCCGGCGTGGAAGAGGAGCTCTCGGCCGAACAGAAGGCCGCCCGGCTTGCCCGAGCCAGCGCCATTGCTGACTTCGTCGACAAACGCCTCTTCATCGCGGATCCGAACCCTCACTCTGATGAGGAGGAGGAGCTTGAGGACGAGGAGATCGAAGTTGAGTTCCCGCCTGCTGCTAACGATCCGGCTGGTTCTCCTCCAGCCGGTGCTTAGGCTTTCCTGCTCATGTAGCTTTTGCTTTTGCCAAAACAGATTATTAAATCCCCGGAATGCCGGGTGCTTATGTAATGACAATATTGTCGCCTTTTTATTATGATGCACTTTAGTGTGTTTGTTAATTATTTGTGTGCCGGCTTGCTTTCTTCCAACTTATTCGCTTTTTCCCATCCGCCCCACTCTTTGGCTGTGCTCTTGCCGGTCGTACGTCCGACTTGCGGTCCGTCGCCGGATCAAGAGCGTGCCGCTGGGTGAGGCCGATAGTATTTCAGTCGAATGAGTCGATTTTGGCAGTCCGGCACTTTTATGAAAGGTTGCAAGTCAACTCGCTTTTACTCTTTCCTTAGTCGTTTTTCGCGTGTCAGCTCCCTAAGCCTTACTCCCGCCAGCCGGACAGCCGGGTTGCGGTCTGTAGCTGATCGGAAGCCGGCTGTCGGAAATCAGATCACGTTACTAAGCCGTCGCGTGAAAGGGTTCAAGCCAATTGGCGAAACGAGGTAGAGTACGCGAAAAAACTTGTCGGAAACGGCGCTCTTGGCGCATGCTTTTTCATAACTTACAAAAGAGGTACAAGGGATACATACATTCCTGCTCTCAAGTGTAAAATGGTCGAAGCAACCTGACATTCCAGGGACGTTTTGTCTCCTCGTCAGTTTTGCTCGCCTTGTTCTTTTTGGCCTCTTGGGCATCTATGAGATAGTAGGAATCATTGCCTACTGCCTTGCTCACGATGAAGGGACCCTCCCATGGGGATGCTAGTTTATGCTGTCCGGCTGTCCGTTGGATCAGCCGGAGCACTAGGTCTCCTTCTCGAAATGCTAAGGACTTGACCTTCCGGCTGTGATAGCGACGGAGGCTTTGCTGATATACGGTGGACCTGGATTCGGCCATCAGCCGGACCTCTTCAACCAGGTCGACTCCATCTTCGCGAGCTTCTTTGGCTTCGGCTTCTGTGTATAACTTGATCCTTGGCGCGTCGTGCTCGATGTCAGTCGGCAGGACGGCTTCGGCCCCGTATACGAGGAAGAAGGGCGTGAAGCCGACTGAGCGGTTTGGCGTTGTGCGCAGGCTCCATAGCACGCTGGGCAGCTCTTCGATCCAGCAGCCGGCTGAGCGCTCGAGTGGCTCTACCAGCCGGGGCCGGATGCCGGCTAGGATCAAGCCATTTGCCTTCTCCACTTGGCCGTTGGTCTCCGGGTGAGCTACGGATGATAGGTCCATACGGATCCCCATTTCCCCGCAATAGCGCTTGAAAATGCCTTCGGCGAAGTTGCTTGCCGTTGTCGGTGATGATGCTATGCGGGTAGCCGTATCTCGCGATTATCTCCTTGAGGAATGTGACGGCTGTGGAGCCATCCAGCTTCTTGATCGGCTTGGCTTCGATCCACTTAGTGAATTTATCAATCATCACCAAGAGATGCGTCATGCCGCCTCGAGCTGTCTTGAATGGGCCCACCATATCCAAGCCCCATACGGCAAACGGCCAGGTAATGGGGATGGTTTTTAGGGCGGAAGCCGGCGTTTGCCTCTGCTTTGCGAGCGTTGGCAGCCGTTGCACTTCTTCACCAAGTCTTCTGCGTCTCTGAGCGCAGTCGGCCAATAAAAACCGTGCCGGAAGGCTTTGGCCACTATGGCTCTGGAGGAGGCGTGATGGCCGCACTCTCCCTGGTGGATTTCCCGTAGGAGTTCAATCCCTTCAGCCGGCTCGACGCACCGGCTGGAACACCCCACTTACGCTGCGTTTGTACAGCTCGTGGTTGATGATTGTATAGGCCTTGGCCCTTCTCTCAATCTGCCTGGCTTGAACCCTGTCATTGGGCAGCACACCATCGGTGAGGTAGGAGAGGAATTCTTGTGCCCATGATGGTACGCATTTTACTTCAAACACGCTAACCATCAAGGCCTCCATCTTCGGAGCTTCCGGTTTCGACTGCGTGGTCGCCGGGTTCGGCTGTGATGCCGGCGGGTTTGGCTGAGAAGCCCCCGAGTTTGGCTGAGAAGCCCCCGCGTTGGACCGATAAGCTCCCGGGTTCGGCTGAGAAGCCGGCGGGTTTGGCTGATGAGCCCCCGTCTTGGGCGATGAAGCCCCCGGGTTCGGCTGAGAAGCCCCCGGGTCAGCCGGCACGAATATGGAATCCGAGTCCGGTGACGGTATGATGGACGGTTTCTTGAGAATCGCCAAGGCAACGCCCGGCGGAATGGCTTGCCGGGTTGAGCCAATCTTGGATAGGGCATCTGCCGCCTCATTGTTTGCTCGTGGCACATGGTGAAATTCACAGCCATCGAAGAAGCCGGATAACTGCTGGACATGGAAGCGGTATGAGGCCATGTTGGCGTCCTTCGCGTCCCAGTCACCCGATGCTTGCTGTATAACCAAGTCGGAGTCGCCGAAGCAGAGGATGCGACGCACGCCGATCTCCTTGGCCAGCTTCAGCCCATGGATGAGCGCTTCATACTCCGCCACATTGTTGGATGCGGCGAAGTGGATCTGCAGGACATAGTCCAGCCGATCTCCCTTGGGGGAAGTGACGACGATGCCGGCTCCCAAGCCGTTTCGCATCTTTGAGCCGTCGAAGTGCAGCTTCCAATGCGTGGAGTCAGGCACAGGCGGCAGGTATTGCATCTCGGCCCAGTCGACGAAGAAGTCCGCGAGGATCTGCGACTTGATGGCCGTGCGCGGCTCGTAGATGATGGTGTGGGCGGCTAGCTCCAGGGCCCACTTGGCGACCCGGCCGTTGGCGTCTTTGCTGCCAATGATTTCCGCCAAGGGTGCTGTGGCCACCACCTTGATATGATGCTCCTGGAAGTAGTGCTTGAGCTTTTTGGCCGCCATGTACACGCCGTAGGTGACCTTCTGGTAGTGGGGGTAGTTCTGCTTTGACTGGGACAGCACCTCGCTGAGATAGTAGACTGGGCGCTGGACCGACTGCTCCTTGCCGGCTTCCTTGCGCTCCACCACCAGGACGACGCTAACCACACGATTGGTGGCAGCGATGTACAACAGCATCGGCTCCATCGAAGCCGGCGATGCGAGGATGGGCGCGGTTGAAAGTACGCGCTTTAAGTCACGGAAGGCTTCATCCGCCTGCGGTGACCAGACGAATTTGTCCGATTTCTTCAGCAGCTGGTACAAGGGCAGTGCCTTCTCCCCCAGCCGGCTGACGAAGCGACTCAAGGAGGCCAGGCATCCGGTGAACTTCTGGACGTCCTTGAGGCACTGCGGCAGCTCCATCTTCTCAATGGCACTGATCTTCTCCGGGTTGGCTTCGATTCCTCGCTGAGAGACGAGGTAGCCCGAGAGTTGGCCGGCTGGCACGCCGAACGTGCACTTGGCCGGGTTGAGCTTCATCCGGAATCTTCGCAGATTGGTGAAGGTTTCTCTCAAGTCATCAAGGAGGGTAGGCATCTCCTTGGTTTTTACAACGACATCATCCACGTATGCGTGAACATTTCTGCCGATTTGGTCCTGCAAACACTTTTGCATGCACCTTTGGTAGGTGGCGCCTGCATTTTTCAAGCCGAATGGCATAGTCGTGTAGCGATAAGCCCCATACGGGGTAATGAACGAAGTCTTTATTTGATCAGCCGGATTCAAAGGAATCTGGTGGTAGCCTGAGTAGGCATCTAGGAAAGACAACAGTTCACAGCCGGCAGTCGAGTCTATGACTTGATCTATGCGCGGCAGGGGGAAGGGGTCCTTCGGGCACGCCTTATTGAGGCGGGTGTAGTCGATGCACATGCGCCAGGAGCCGTTCTTCTTCAAAACCAGGACCGGGTTCGCCAACCAGTCCGGGTGCAGCACTTCCATGATGAAGCCGGCAGCTAGGAGCCGGGCAATTTCTTCACCGATGGCCTTCCTTCGTTCTTCGGCGAAGCGCCTGAGAGGCTGCTTCACCGGCTTGGCTTCGAGCCTGACGTGGAGGTGGTGCTCAGCCAACTCCCTCGGTACACCCGGCATGTCCCTTGGAGACCATGCGAAGATGTCCCGATTCTCACGGAGGAAGGCTGGTGAGCTCGCTTTCCTATTTGCTGCTCAAGCCGGCACCGATGGTGACGTACTTGTCCCGGCTGGGCCGGGTCGAGCAGGATCTTCTTGGTGTTGTCGGCCGGCTGGAAGTGAGTCGTCCCGGCCGGGTTGCCCACGGCCGGCATGTCCGCCTGCGCGGCCTTGGCCAAGGCGACGGCGTCGTGGATGAGCTGCTTCTCGGTGGCGATGACCGGCGTCCGGGCCATCTTGGAGCTCGCGTGGCGCGGTCCATGGAGCGGCGGTAGTCGCCAGCTACGGTGATGACCCCTTTAGGGCCAGGTAGCTTCATCTTCAGGTACCCATAGTGGGGCACCGCCATGAACTTGGTCAGGGCCGGCCTGCCCAGGAGCGCGTGGTAGGGGCTGACAAGGTCCACCACCTCGAACTCGACGTTCTCCGTGCGGAAGTTGTCCGGCTTGCCGAACATGACCTCCAGGGTGATCCGGCCGATCGGCTGGCAGCAGTGGCCTGGCACGATGCCATGGAAGACGGTGGGGGTGGAGCGCAACTCGGCCTCCTGGATGCCCAGCTTGCGGGCGGTGTCGCGGTAGAGGATGTTGATGCTGCTGCCCCCATCGATGAGGACGCGCGAGAAGCGCACGCTGCGCCGGGTTGTGCCGATGGTGGGGTCGAGGACCATGGCGTAGCTTCCCGGCTTTGGTAGGACAGCCGGTGTGTCGCGGCGATCAAAAGTGATGGCCTGCTCTGACCAGTTTAGGTACTGGAGGACCGGCGGCATGACCGCGTTGACTTCGAGGGAACGGCGATGCTGGCTCGTTTTGTCCTCGGGCTCGGAGGTGAAGATGATGTAGGTGGCATCCTCAGCCAGGTACCGGCCGCCATGGTGCACTTGGTTAGCCTCGTGGTGCTCGAGGTTGTTGGCTTCTGCGCCGGCTTGGCCACCCGGCCCGCCGGCTGGTGGTGGTGGGGGTGGAGGCGGAAGTGGCTCGCCACTTGTCAGCCGCTTCATGAAGTGGCAGTCGCGGGTGGTGTGGTTGGAGGGGTTCTTGCCGCTGTGGTACTTGCACGGCGAGTCGGGCATCTGCTCGATGGTGTACTTCGGCTTCCAGGGCCGGTCCGTCTGCTTCTGGCGCCGGCTTCCGCCAGCCGCCGCGTGGTCTGACACGGCTGCCACGTGGGCGGAGCCGTACCGGCGGTCCGGCTGGTCGCTGTGCCTCTTGCCGTGGTAATTGTCCCGCCGGCTGCCGTGGTGGCCGCCCTCGGCCGGCTTGTGCTCGGTCGGCTTGTTGTTCTCCCGCCTGGATGGAGCCGGCGAAATCTCAGCCGGCGTGATGCTGGTTCCTTCAGCCAGCGCGTACTTATCTGCGATGGCCATCAGGGCAGCCATCGTCTTGGGTTCGCTGCGGTGCAGTTTGTGCCACAGCATGGTGTTAGGCCGGCAACCGGCCATGAAGAAGCCGACTGCCTGGATCTCGTGCACGCCCTCGCAGGAGTTGCGTATTTCGCACCAGCGCGTCAGGTATGCACGATCCGTCTCGTCCGCGCCCTTCTTGCACATCTCAAGCTGTTGGGGGCGACCCGGCCGGCGGTAGGTGCCGGTGAAGTTGCTGATGAAGGCCTCCTCGAAGTCGAGCCAGCCGTTGATGCTGCCGGCTGGCAGGTTGTTGAGCCATGTGCGGGCGGAGCCGAGCAGCATGAGGGGGGAGTAGCGCACGGCCCAGCGCTTGTTGCCCTTGGCGATGCCGACTGCGGTGGAGTAGTCCTGCAGCCAGTCCTCCGGCTTGGTCGTGCCGTCGTACTTGGGCGTGTCGCGGGGGAGCTGGAAGCCGTCGATCATGGGCTCGTTGAGGATCCGCGGCCCGAAACACTTGGGGCCGGCTGGCCCTTCTTCCTCCGCGATGCGGGATTCGACCAGCCGGTCGAGGCGATCTCTGGCGTCGACTGGCTCGACGCGTGGGCCCAGCCGGGAGCGGGCCGGCTGGCGCTGGCCACTGGCCTCTGGAGCCGCGCGGTGCTTGATGGTGGATGGCCTCTCGTACTCTTCTTCGTCGTGCCGGCTTGATGGTGGCCGGCTGCGGCCGCTGTTGCCACTGGGCGGCCGGCTTGTGCGGCTGGATCCTGCGTGGGTGTTCCGGGAGTCGCCGCGCCGGCTTGGTGCGGGGGAGGCGGACTCGGCCGTGTCCCTCGGACCGTCCCGGTCGTTGCCTGCAGCGCCACGAGCGTGAGAAGCTCTGGGGGCATGGGCGTACCTGGGATCCTTGGTCAGCCGGTTGGCCGCCTTCAGCAGCTCAGTCACCCGCTCAGTTTGGCGGCGTAACTCTGCGCCTTCGAGGCCGCGCAGCTCCTCCGCGGCAGCTTCAGCCGCGAGCATGTTCTTGTCGGGGGTGTTGTAGACGGGTTGCTCCGCAGACGGAGCCGGCGATGCTGCGACGTCCCGAGCGATCTCGGCGCCCAGGGCGCCTCCTCTCCGGCGGATCAGGGCCGGCTCGGCTTGGGTTGTCGCCGGCGGGCGTGAGGCCGTGAGCGCGGTTGAACTCGCGCTGGGTGATTTCCCACTGGCGCTTTGCGGCAGCCAGTTCTTCTGTTTGCTCGAGGAGGAGCTGGCGGTGCTCCTCCAGGTCCTTCTCGATGGTGGTGGGGTCGGCGCCAGGCGTGAGCGGGGTGCTCAGCTTTGCCCGGACTTCCTCCAGCCGGGACGGTGGTGGCGGCGCCTTTGCGCCCGAGGCGGATGCGCCGGCAGCGGCTTCGCGCTCCAGCACTGGCCCACGGACGCGCGTGGAATTGCCCCCGGCGTCGTCGCCGGTGGCCATGACCTCCTGCATGATGCAGGGGCCGGTGGTGGTGAGGCTGGCGCCGGCTCCAGGGGGAGGGCTTGCACAGCGCACGATCTCGCGCGGGTAGCGCGGTGGTGCGACGGTGGCGACGTAGACGTCGAAGCTGATGATGTTGCCGCCGGCAGGGAATGGCCGGTCGGCGAAGCAGCCAGCGTTGTCGCAGACGCAGTCGAGGGAGCCGAATCTCCAGACCAGGCCTGAAGCGACCCTCTCGCCGGTGGTGGTGGTGAGGCCCGTCCGGATGAAGACACCGGCCGCGGACGCTGAAGGCCCCACGGTGGGCGCCAAATGTCGTGGTATCGTCATGACATATGCCATAGGGTGGCTAATCGATGTGGTTCCTTGTGGTCTCACGGCGGTATCCGGATGCGGGTATGGGCACGAGCGACACGGTGACGTACCCAGGTTCGAGGCCCTCCGATGGAGGTAACACCTCTACTCCTGCTATGAGTGTATATGATGGTGACACAGTACAATGGTGCTCCTTGAGCTGTATATCCGGCTGCTCCTGGGAGGCTAAGGTAGACGAAGGTCTCTCTCACAGGGCAGCTCTAAGACTAGTGAAATGAGAAGTGATCGATCGTCCCCCGCACGAGGGGGGTAGCCCGGCTTATATAGGCACCGGCACTTTACATATAAGTCCCTAGAGTCTAGTGGCCGGTATGGCCGGCTCCGGCTCCCGCTCCTTCCCGAGGCACTGACATCAGGGAGCCGTTGAGCGTAGTGGCACGTCCCATCCGCCTGCTCAGGTCAGCGGCGTGGCGAGGTGCTGTCGTTGTCGTCATCATGCTCTGTAGCGCGTACGGTCCGACGTACGCCATGATGGCCTGTCCGGCGCGTGGCACTGCTGCTCTACGGTGCCCGTACTTTGCGGGAGATGAGGTCGGCGTGGACCTTTGAACCCGGATCACCTACCCGGTTCCTTCCGAGTGCAAGACTCGCCAGCCTCGAGTCGGTCTGAGGTACAAACCCCAGTCGGATATGGCTTGTAGAAGCCGGCCCAGCTACAGCGTTGAAGGCCGCAGCCAGGCCGACTAGGACTTAGGGCCAGCCGGCTTCCGAGGCAGCCGGCCACGGCTCCAGCCGGCTGCTCCTCAGCCGGCCTTTGCCGTGAGCCGGCCGTCCTCAAGCCGGCCGCTCCACGTCCATTGCCCTACCCGGGGTCTTCCCCCCGACACCTCTCGACATCTTCCTCACCAGCATACATCCAAAGGGGATTTTTTCGAGCTTGCAAAGGCTGCATTCTAATCCTAAGGAAGTAGGCTGTGATTTGGATACCCGATAGCTCCTTGCCACGGGTACTCTGAAGTTCACGGATGCGAGTCATCAGCGCCTCTGTCGCCAATTTCTCTTCTTCGGAAGCTTCAGCATCCCAGGAGCGGCGAAGAATTTTAGCCTTTCCGTCAAAAGGGGCGATGTTGTACTCCATTGAATCAGAGCTTTCCTCGTGCACATACAGCCACCTCTTGCGCCAGCCTTGGACAGAATGAGGAAATTTGACGTCGAAATAATCGACGTCAGATCGAACACAGATGACGACGCCGCCAATATTATAGACGACGCCGCCAATATTAGAGGCAGAAGATGCGTTTCCACAGAGCCCAGTTAGGATGGACTCCAAGAAAGCATTCGCACAATGTGATAAAGATCGACACGTGCAAGATAGAATTGGGCGTCAGCTGGTGAAGCTGAAGCCCATAAACAAAAAGAAGACCGCGCAGAAACTCGTGGATAGGAGGGGAAAGACCACGGATGAGATGGTCAACAAAACTAACCCGGTACTCTATTGGAGGCTTTGGGTAGCTCTCCTCGTGGGGGAAGCGCAGTGAATCCTTCTTCTTGGTGAACCCCAATCTCTTCAGCAGGTTCATATCCTGGTTGGAGATCTTGGATCTCTCCCACTCCAGATCCTCGGTGGCCATTGGGGATTGTTGGAGTGCTGAGCTGAGTGTGTCGCGAGGAGGATGATGTCCACTCGAATGGAGTAGAACAACACGAGCTCGGAGGAGCGCACGAATCAATGAGCAATGGGGAATTTTTTGGCAGAAGCGCAGATGGGCGGCGTAAGCGAAAGTGACAGAGGAAGAAGAAGACGGGATTAAATAGAGGTGCGGTGAATTGACGCAACCGTTGGATGGAAAAATTGTGGCGCAGATGGATTACACGTGGACAAGGGGTAAAAATGAATTTTCACTGAGAAAAGAAACGACAGAGGGCACAGTGCATGCGCCAGAAAAAGTGGAGAACGTGTGTTCCCCACATGCACGACGTGTCAGTCAGATGAGGAATTTGGACCCACAAGGCAGTGAGAGGAGCGGTTTTCGCATGTTTCCAATACAGAAATCGTGGCTATGATCAGCAATGACGTCATTATGGTAAGAGAAGAACTCGACTAAAAAGCTGAGCGAGAATATCGACAACGTAGGATTATTACGAGAGCCTTTGATCAAATACAAGTTTTTGCCCAAATGCTCGGGGGCTACTTTGGAAAAATATAAAACTTCGAGTATGACAAGATAGAAATGGCGAGAGCCTATAACCAAATGCAAGCATTTGTTCATAGCCTCGGGGGCTACTCCCATCGGGAGTGCTGGTCGCGCACCCGATAGATATGAAAATATCAAGAAGGATTACAAATATAGCAGCAGAGGATATTAATCTGTGGAGCCTACACCCAAGCACAAGTTCTTGGCTGTAGCCTCGGGGGCTACTCCCATCGGGAACGCTGTTCGCGTGCCCGATGAATTTTGATCAAAATAAAGAAACAGAAGAGAGCATATTCCGAGTTACACAGATAACTCTACATATACTCCCATCGGGAAGACAAAATAAGTCATTAAAATATGACTCGATAAAATGTGCTATTCCAGCAGCCGAAAAGCACTCGACAATATATTCTCAGAGCGTTATAAGTCGCGAATAAATCTCTGAATGCCGCAAATCTTTGCGAAGGTAAGACCCCAGATCCGTTCTGAGCGGCATGGCACCGTCTCTGACGACGGATTGCTACTTTTTTCCGTATCAACAGATGCGAAGAAAAATCCTAACGGACGCATTAGGTACCCGATAAAATATGACTGGGACTCGAGAGAATGGTAAGACCTTAAGCGGCACCTGTCGAAGTTTACACCAGTATCCCGAGATCATGTCCAGGGACGTGATCTTGAAGTAGGTTTTTGCGGATTGCCACTAGAGCAGTTAACTAGTACCTGATCCGTCAGATGAACTAGCCCCAACTACCGTTATCCCTGTCCAAAATAATATTTGCATATCGAAAGGTTATGTAATGAGTAAAATTGGAGATTTTCCCTGATTCTTCGATTCAAGAAAAATCTCGGGGGCTACTGACATAGGCATCCCCAATGGGCCTGCCGAAGATGGTACCCGGGGTTTACTGAAGGCCCAGGACTCGAAGAATAAGAAGACTCGGAAGCCCATCTAGTGTTAAGGAAAGATAGATTGTATTAGGAAAGATAGAGATTTATAATCTGACGGGCTGAGTACGAAACCCTCCCGAACTCCGTAACTTGTGTATTACGAAACCCTCGGCTTCACCCTCTATATAAGGGGGAGTCGAGGGACAAAGAAAGGATCGAATTTACTATCAACAGAACCCTAGTTTTCACAATCAGCGTGTACTTTTCGGCTGAAACCTTCGAGATCTACTTGCCCTCTACTTCTAGCAAAACCCTAGTCTACAATCTGTAGGCATTGACAAATTAATCCTTTGTCAGCAAGTGATCGTCTACATCCACCCCGAGATCTAATCTCGTTAAGCTTTGCGAATCTTCGAGGGTTAGTCTCATCATCTCCTCATTGCTACCGTCTACTAGATTAGATCTTGGCTTGGTTTTCGTTCTTGCGGTAGGAAATTTTTTGTTTTCTATGCTACGAATCCCATCATAACGTCCTTCATGGGAGCCGCTCTTGAGAGTCTGGTTGGCGAGGTAGTTAGAGTACCCACTATCATTCGTTGACAACAACAAACACCTCTCAAAACTTTACTTTTATGCTCTCTATATGATTTCAAAACTTGAAAAGCTCTAGCACATGATTTTATCCCTGCTTCCCTCTCGCGAAGGGCCATTCTTTTACTTTTATGTTGAGTCAGTTTACCTACTTCCTTCCATCTTAGAAGCAAACACTTGTGTCAACTGTGCATTGATTCTTACATACTTGCTTATTTGCATTCATCATATTACTTTGTGTTGACAATTATCCATGAGATATACATGTTGAAAGTTGAAAGCAACTGCTGAAACTTATATCTTCCTTTGTGTTGCTTCGATGCCTTTACTTTGAATATATTGCTTTATGAGTTAACTCTTATGCAAGACTTTTGATGCTTGTCTTGAAAGTACTATTCATGAAAAGTTTTGCTATATGTTATCTATTTGTTAGCAACTATAGATCATTTCCTTGAGTCACTTCATTCATCTCATGTGCTTTGCAATAGTATGATTAAGATTATGTTGGTACCATGTCACTTCAGAAATTATTATTTTTATCGTTTACCTACTCGAGGGCGAGTAGGAACTAAGCTTGGGGATGCTTTATACGTCTCCAACGTATCCATAATTTCTGATGTTCCATGCTCGTTTTATGACAATACCTACATGTTTTGCTCACACTTTATAATGTTTTTATGCGTTTTCCGGAACTAACCTATTAACAAGATGCCACGAGTGCCGGTTCCTGTTTTCGTTGTTTTTGGTTCCGGAAAGGTTGTTCGGGCAATATTCTCGAATTCGACGAAACGAAGACCCAACATCTTATTTTTCCGGAACCTTCCGGAAAGTCGAGTGGGACCGGAGGGGAGCCCCGGGGGCCCCACACGTGGTGGCCGCGCGGGCTCCACCCTGGCCGCGCCGGCCTAGTGTGAGGAGGCCCCGTGGCCCCTCCGACTCCGACTCTTCGCCTATTTAAGCCGTCCTGACCTAAAACATCGATACCGATTGACAAAACTCCAGAAAAGCTCCAGGGGCGCCGCCGCCATCGCGAAACCCCAATTCGGGGGACAGAAGTCTCTGTTCCGGCACCCTGCCGAAACGGGGAATTGCCCTCGGAGCCATCTCCATTGACACCACCGCCATCTTCATCGCCGTCGCTGTCTCCCATGATGAGGAGGGAGTAGTTCTCCCCCGAGGCTGAGGGTTGTACCGGTAGCTATGTGGTTAATCTCTCTCTCTATACCCCAATACAATGATCTCATGAATTTCTTTGCATGATTGAGATCCATATGATGAGCTTTGTATCGCTATTAGTCTATGTGCTACTCATGTGATGTTATTAAAGTAGTCTATTCCTCCTGCATGGTGTAAAGGTGACAGTGTGTGCATCGTGTTGTTCTTGGCGTAGGTTATGATCATAATCTCTTGTAGGTTATGGAGTTAATTATTACTATGATAGTATTGATGTGATCTATTTCCCCTTTCATATTGTAATGGTGACAGTGTGTATGCTATGTTAGTTCTCGGTTTAAATTGCAAAGATCTATTATGCTCTAAGGTTACTTAAATATGAATGCTGAATGTTGTCGAGCTTGTTAACTCCGGCTTGAGGGAGCTCTTGTAGCCCTACACAATGAATGGTGTTTGTCATCCAACAAAAGAGTGTATGTAGCACAAATGCGGAGAAGTTATTAATTTATTATGTGATCAATGTTGAGAGTGTCCACTAGTGAAACTATGATCCCTAGGCCTTGTTTCCAAATACTTCAAACATCGCTTGTTTACTGTTTTACTACATCTTTACTTCCTACAATATTACCACCATCTATACCACCTGTGTTTTACTATCTCTTCGCCAAACTAGTGCACCTATACATCTGACAAGTGTATTAGGTGTGTTGGGGACACAAGAGACTTCTTGTATCTTAATTGCAGGGTTGCTTGAGAGGACTATCTTTGTCCTCTACCTCCCTGAGTTCGATAAACCTTGGGTGATTCACTTAAGGGAAACTTGCTGCTGTTCTACAAACCTCTGCTCTTGGAGGCCCAACACTGTCTACAAGAATAGAAGCACACGTAGACATCATCTGGCCGGAATGTTGAGTTCTGGAAGGCTTCGCCGGTGAATGTAACAGTGCTTTTGCCTGGAGTTTGCTGGATCGGTGGTATTCGGTCGTGCGCACCCATGCTTTTATTCCGACCGATTGGTTCTGGAGGGAGCGGCGCGAAGCTCTTTTTCTGTGTTGATATCAAGTGACTATGGATCCATGATGAAAGTCGGAAGAAGAGAATTTCATGAAGGCCGGAGGGGAGGACTAGCTAAGGGAGGTTCAAGTCTTCGCACTGTTGAGGGGCTTGCTTGGTGTTCCGGGCTTCACAGCAGCCGTATGAAAGTGGGGGCGCCAACACAGGTGAAGTGCAGAGTCCTACCTTTCAGGGTGAAAACCCGAGGCCTGGCCTTAACTGGTTGTGCCTGGCAATGAGCTTGGTGGAGGCATTGTTTTGAGAGCGGGGACTATCTTCAGGGTGAAAACCCAAGATCTTTGATCGGGCAACGACGGTGTTTAAGCATTGTTCCCTTCTTGGAGGCGTCGTTTTTTGGAGAGTCTGTAATTCAGGTGTTGTCATGGAGGTGGATGTATTGCTGCTTGATGTCTACGTGTGCTTCTATTCTTGTAGACAGTGTTGGGCCTCCAAGAGCAGAGGTTTGTAGAACAGCAGCAAGTTTCCCTTAAGTGAATCACCCAAGGTTTATCGAACTCAGGGAGGTAGAGGTCAAAGATAGTCCTCTCAAGCAACCCTGCAATTAAGATACAAGAAGTCTCTTGTGTCCCCAACACACCTAATACACTTGTCAGATGTATATGTGCACTAGTTCGGCGAAGAGATAGTAAAACACAGGTGGTATAGATGGTGGTAATATTGCAGGAAGTAAAGATGTAGTAAAACAGTAAACAAGCGATGTTTGGAAACAAGGCCTAGGGATCATACTTTCACTAGTGGACACTCTCAACATTGATCACATAATAAATTAATAACTTCTCTCATTTGTGCTACATACACTCTTTTGTTGGATGACAAACACCATTCGTTGCGTAGGGCTACAAGAGCTCCCTCAAGCCGGAGTTAACAAGCGCCACAGCATTCAGCATTCATATTTAAGTAACCTTAGAGCATAATAGATCTTTGCAAAATAAACCGAGTACTAACATAGCATACACACTGTCACCATTACACTATGAAAGGGGGAATAGATCACATCAATACTATCATAGTGATAATTAACTCCATAACCTACAAGAGATTATGATCATAACCTACGACAAGAACCACACGATGCACACACTGTCACCTTTACACCATGCAGGAGGAGTAGACTACTTTAATAACATCACATGAGTAGCACATAGACTAGTAGCGATACAAAGCTCATCATATGGATCTCAATCATGCAAGCAATTCGTGAGATCATTGTATTGGAGTAAAGAGAGAGAGATTAACCACATAGCTACCGGTACAGCCCTTAGCCTCGAGGGAGAACTACTCCCTCCTCATCATGGGAGCAGCAGCGTTGATGGAGATGGCGGTGGTGTCGATGGAGATGCCTTCCGGGTGCAATTCCCCATCCCGGCAGGGTGCCGGAACAGAGACTTCTGTCCCCCGAATTGGAGTTTCGCGATGGCGGCGGCGTCCCTGGTGTCTTTCTGGAGTTTCGTCAATCCGTGTCGATGTTTTAGGTCAGGACGGCTTAAATAGGCGAAGAGTCGGAGTCGGAGGGGCCACGGGGCCTCCTCACACTAGGGGGGCGCGCCCACCCCTTGGGCCGCGCCGCCACCACGTGTGGGGCCCCCAGGGCTCCCCTCTGGTCCCACTCTGACTTTCTGGAAGGTTCCGGGAAAAATAAGATGTTGAGTCTTTGTTTCGTCGAATTCCGAGAATATTGCCCGAACAACCTTTCTGGAACCAAAAACAACGTGAAAACAAGCAATCGGCCCTTCGGCATCTCGTTAATAGGTTAGTTCCGGAAAATGCATAAAAACATTATAAAGTGTGAGCAAAACATGTAGGTATTGTCATAAAACAAGCATGGAACATCAGAAATTATAGATACGTTGGAGACGTATCACTGTTGTTAGGCCCGAGATACTGTACCGCGACTTTTGTTTCTTAGTTTTCTTTTCCTTTTTTTGGATGTGTGCATCCGTAGTGTCATTAGGGTGGTGCATTGTTGCAGAGGCTGGGTGTAATTGGTATCTCTTGATATTAATATATTCCCTTCATCGAAAAAACATAGCTAGGAATAAAAATGCTTTTATCTCTACGAAGCCAATGAAAAATGTAGTAGATATAATATAGGGATCACTTCAGTTTTCAAGAGATTAAAAAAATTTCATTGGAAATTTGTAACTCATTATTTATTCTCTCTTTGATTTCTCCACCTCCAGTGAGGTAAGTGCATGTAGAAAAAGAGGAGACCGTGTGATATATGCTATTGGTTTTGGTTCCTGTGCAATGAGAGAGAAGTAATTTTATCTATTTTAAAGTGCATTAGAAAGTGAGAAGTAAACCTTTTTGTGGACAAATTTTAAAGCTAAACATCCACTTCTTTGAGGATGGATGGATTATATTCTTAAACATCCTAAGACTACTCATAGTGGGAGTAACTTAGCTAGTAACATCACACACTTGAAGGAATTTTGATAGCATGGCATAACAATGAATGAAAGAAAGATGGAGGTGGTAACTAGCTATGTTATCATAACATCACACTTCACAAGATAAAATGAGTCTACAAACTAATAAATGAGACTTTGCATGGTACCACCTCTAAGTTATTTTCCACTATAAAGGTAGTAACATGGACTACTAACTTATGCATGACACCACCTTAGACTACCCACAGTTGGAGTATCGTAGGTAGTATCATGCATTTCATGCATGCAAAATGCTGATGTGGCAGTGCAATTAAGGATGAGAGAGAGGATACTAGTATCATATGTGGATACCGTATCATAACACATGCTACTAGAAATTTTTAATGTCAAGTAAATCTTGTACATATATTTAGATTCTACAAATCAATTAATATAAGAAGACTATGATACTAGTATATGATATCATGCATTGTGGAGACAGTAACATGTATCATACGCATCACTACGGGAAAGCCAGCCTTTGCCGTGCTCCAATTCGCACGGCAAAGAGCTCTATACGCACGGCAACGGCTTTGCCGTGCGCGCCCTCACGGCAAAGTTTGCACGGCAACTGCTTCGACGGCAAAGCCTCCTTTGCCGTGCGCTTGCAAGGTTTGCACGGCAAAGGTCTTTGCCGTGCGGTTCAATCTCTGCCGTGCGCTGCAATGTCTGCCGTGCGGCACAACTTTGCCGTGCGGCAGGGGGGCTGCCGTGAAAGAAATCGTTGCCGTGCGTCACAAACCTTTGCCGTGCGACCGACGTTGCCGTGCGCCACCATTCGCTGCCGTGCGCACCTTTGCCGTGCGGCCTTGCTCTGCCACGCACGGCAAAGCCCCGTACAGGCACGCCCCCAGGAGCTCCCAGGTCTACAGGCTGCCGCCACGTGGCTCCTTTGCCGTGCGTGTGCGCACGGCAAAGTGACCAAAAGTCCTTTGCCGTGCGCACACGCACGGCAAAGGGCCCTGTTTTTTTCATTTTTTTGCTGTTTTTTGCTTATTCCTCGCATTTCAAATATAGCAATTGACAATAAAGCATATACACATATAATCTTCAACATAACATCACCAAACACTACGGGAACACCACAAATACATCAAACACACATATTCATGCATACAATGCATTACATAGAGTTCATAGTCCATCCACACAAGTTACATAGAGTCCATAGTGCAATGTCCAATATTACAATCCATTAGAAGCAAACAATCCGACAAAGTGCACGAAGACCATGCCATCAACCTTGTCCTCCGCTTCCGCCGGCCTCATCGTCATTTCCTTGTGACATATAATCTATAAGGTTGATGGAATGAACATTTACATTTGCATTTGCATATTGATCACTTGAACAAGCACAAGTAGCGGGTTGGGCACAAGCGTAGGAGGACTCACCGCGGTTCATGCTCCGGATGATGTTCAAGTTGTTGACGGTGATAGGTGTCCCCGGGGTCTGAGTGGGCGGTGGCGGCATCCACGGCGTGGTGTAAGGTGGAGGAGCAGCAATACTCCCCGGTGGACTAGATAGAACCGTCTGGCTCATCAGCCAGCTCATCTGTGCCTGCTGCGCTTGCATCATCTGCTGCTGCTCGTTGCATCTGCTGCATCATCCGTATCTGCTGCTCGCTGGTACTCTGCATCTGCTGCTCCATGTGCGCCCTTTGCTCCTCGGGCCGCCTGCTCCTTCGCTGCCATCTCCTCCTACGTTGTGTTGCCGCGATGTCATTAACATTTCAATGGAAAGCATGTAAAGGAAATGTAGAGGCTCGAGGAAGAACATACCCGTAACCGCTCGACAGCTAGATCCGAAGCCCGTGGCCGGGGCTCTACCTCAGGCTGGCCGCTCTTACGACCACGACGGATCCGGCGGAGAGAGGGAACCTTCGCCGGGTCGACGCACCCGTCACCAAACCATAGGCGGCCATGCTTCAAGCCTTCTCCCGCAAGCACCGCGACCTCAGGGTCAAAGTCCTCGGCCTCTGGGTTGGCCTCCTCGCCGTACTTCTGCTTGAACTTGGAGACATACGACGTGCACTGGGTCTCGCATTGCGGGTTAAGCCACACGGCGGACCCCGTCTCAGGATCGGGCGTCTTCCTTTGCTTCATCTTCTTTAGCACGGCAAAGACGTTAGGCTTCGCTCCTGTCCCGAGTTCCTGCAAAAGAGAACATGTAATCAAGTGAAGTGGCACACCCTTGCGGAGTTAACAAATATATAACATGAATTCAAAGAATGAAGGAACCATTAATTTGCTCACCTCGTTCTGCAGGTGAAGAGAGAGGGGGATGCTGCCTTGGATATGCGATCCACCTCGCATCTCTGCCCGCTTCTTCTTGCCCTCCTCGTGCTTCTTGAGGTACTGGGGGCATGTCCACCACATGACCATCGCAAGAAAGCACCTATCGTCCTTGCCGACGTACTGAGGAGGGTTCTACATGCACAAGATAAACCCATTATGGTAAAATAAACTACATGGCGCTAAAGCAAATCAATAACACATAAATGCAAATACCTGCATGTACTGCCACGGCTGCATGAGCGTGTCGCGAGCGTCCTCCTTAGTCATGTGGACGAAGCGGTCGGCGTGCCAGTCGCGGACGCATTGAATACGTGCCTCGTAGTGCATGCCGGCCACCCTCTTCCTTGCAAGCTGGTGTAGGACATCATCGCACGCACGCTCCTTGCCCTCGGCCCTCTTGAAGTATTTCTGCAACCATGCACATAGGTAAAACAAGGGGCATTAGTGCAATTATTGTGAACCAAGGAGAGTGTATGAATGGTAAGAAGTCAAAAGTCACGTACCCAGAATTTGGCAACAACCAAATCCGCCGCGGTGCCGCGGCCCATAGGATCTTCCGCGAGGCTGTAGTGCGCCTACCTCCAAGCTACGTCGCAGCCACCAGTAGGGAAATTGACTATCCCAGGGAAATACCATCTAAGTAGGCCCCCAAGGATGTTCGAGTACCCACGTGGCGGTCTCTGCGACGGGTCTTCATACTTGAACGAGCTGCACCATGAAACGACAACATCAATATGTATGTGATAATAATTTTGATAATGACAAAATTGCGATAACGAAATGCCAAAAATTAACATGTACCTCCTTCCATAGGGCACTAGAACAACGTGCCTGTACTGCCAGGACTTCAGCGAGGGGAGCTGTGTTATCCCACGCCGATATGGCTTCCTATCACGTGGCCTCAGCCTCTCCACAGCTGGAACGTAATGGTAATCCGCCGGCTCTTCCCAATCTAGGCTTTGATCAGGATCGAACACTAAGTTCCCCAACCCCTCATCCTCCGAGAGGTCCTCCTCGTCCCCCTCCTCCTCCCTGGTCCTCCCCACCCACCTCCTCCTCCTGGTCCTCCCCACCCCCTCCTCCTCCTGGTCCTCCCCACCCCCCTCCTCCTCCTGGTCCTCCCCACCCCCGTGGTGCTCCTGGTCCTCCTCCTCGTCATCATCATCGGCTGCGGGAGGGGGGCTAGGACTAGGAGTGAGTACCAAACACTTATAGGTCTGCTAGGGATGGCAAACGCCCTATCCACAAACTGCTCGGTCTTTTCTCCCCATTCATCAGTATAGTTCCACTGACTGATTCTGCCATCGTACATCCAGCCACGATTATCCATCCTCTAATCAGCAACAAAACAGTACGAACATAGCATTTATATATCAAATAGGAAATAAATGCATCATATATTTATTTTTTTACGCGTGCATCAACCCTGAAACTCTACTAGGTGGGCTTCTAGCAGCCGCCGGATCCGTAGATTGAGTACGTTCTCCCAGCTCTACCTCGATCCGAGACAGAATTTCGGCAGCACCTCCCGCTGCTCTCCCGATACACGTCTCGGCAAAAAGCCGAGAGGGGTGTGCATCCGGAGAACAAGGGGAGGCGCTACCGAAATCCTGTCTCGGATCGGGGTAGAGCACGGAGAACGTACCCAACTACGCATCCGCCGGCTGTCCCGATAAATGCCGTAAGAGTTACGGTTCATAATATGCGAGACCACTAATGCATATTTATCCGCGTAACCCTTACGGTCGGGAAGAGACGCCTAGGTATCGCAACAGACTTGGTGACCTAGACATAAAGAAAAAACCTAGGTACATGTAAAGCTGGGAGGGCCGGAGATTTATACCCTAGACGCGTGAGAGAATCGTCGAAGAAGATTTGGGACGCCGTCCCCCGTCAAACACCCCCACGACGCCGCCCCCCGTGTCCACCTCAAAGCTTCACCTGCATAGCGAGAAAATAAAATTGTCATGCAAGTGAACATGAAATCCCCTAAATAAAATCATCTATACAATAAAATCATCTACACTAAAATCCGGCGAGCACGTCCGGCGAGCCGGAGAGCTTCTTGTCGCCCGCCGTGGTTGTTGAGCAAGAGGCCAAGAGCATGTGGTACGCACTTCTCACGGCTGCCTTTTCTCATTCATCAATGCAACATATATACACACGAGGTAGGCACTTCTCACATGCCACTCATGCCACTCTTTGACCCACTACTCCACTAACATGCACTAACTATCCCTACTAACCATGGGCATCTCAACTTCTCACCGCGTCGCACGGCAGCCTGGCATCTCGCCTCTTTCGCCCACACAGCCGAAGCATCATTGGCATACCTATACTTCCCTAGATCGCCTAAATTACATGCAATGCTTGAATAAAAACATGTAGATACATGGAATCAAGATTAAGACTAAGAACCTTACATATGCAGGGGCTCGGGAGGACTGCGACCGCGTGCGCGCAAGGCGGCGACGGCGTGGGGGAGGACGCGCAGGAGGTGGCCGGGGGAAGGGGCTGCGGCGGCGTGGTCGTGGGGCCGGGCAGCGGCGGCGGGGAGGAGCAGGAGGTGGCGGCGACGGCGTGGGGGAGGAATGCAGGAGGTGGCCGGGGGAAGGGGCTGCGGCGGCGTGGTCGTGGGCCGGGCAGCGGCGGCTGGGAGGAGTAGGAGGTGGCGGCGGCGTGGTCGTGGGGGCCAACAGCGGCGGCTGGGAGCAGGAGGTGGCGCGCGGCGGCGTGGTCGTGGGGCCGGGCAGCGGCGGCGCCTGGGAGGAGCAGCAGGTAGCGGCGGCGTCGTCGTGGGGCCGGGCAGCGGCGGCGTGGTCGAGGTGGCGGCGGCGGCGTCGTGTGTGGGGAGGTCGATGCGGCGGCGTCGTGTGCGTGGAGGATGGGGAGAAGGTTTTCTGGCTCGGGACGTCCCGACACCGCGCCTTATCCTCACTCTTTGCCGTGCGGCCTTCTTTGCCGTGCGGCAAAGAACCTTTGCCGTGCGGGGCATCTTTGCCGTGCGCAGGATTGCCTTTGCCGTGCGGCAGGCTTCTTTGCCGTGTGCCTGCGCACGGCAAAGAATTTTTTTTTTATTTTTACCACTTCTATAACACTAAGAATTTTATTTGTAAATTATCAATAACATTAAGTTTTATTTGTAAATTATATTAAACTTGTTTTTCAAAATGTGTATTATTTAATACTATATGTGTCATGTTTTTCAAGAAATGTGTGATTAACCATAACCCTAACCCTAACCCTAAATCCTAACCGTTTCGTTGTTTTGGGGGGAGGAGGGGGATAACGACCGCCGGAGCACCGGAACCCCACCAAACCTTGCATGTGGACCTATGATATGTGTCAAAGTGTGATGCAAGGTGTAATGGTGCAAAAGTAGCTCCCCTAAACCCTAAACCCTAAACTGGGGGAGGCTTCGAGCCCTAAACCCCTCTAAATCCCTAAACCACGACGCCGAAGCTGCGTAACCATGCATCATAAAACCTAACCCTAACCCTAAACCCTAAACCTATACCTAAGCATAAATACTTACCCTTTAACCTAAACCCTAGCCCTAGCCCCTAAACCCTAGCCCCTAGCCCTAACCCTACACCAAACACTAACCAGTAGATCAGGCACACCCTCGATCATGTGATAATGGCTCGAGCTGCGGGTATGTATGTGCCAAAGGGTCCCAATCTTGGTTCTCCATGTGTATATGTCCTAAACAAACCTAAAAGAATGAAAAGTTACATTGGTGCACCCTCGCGCGGAGAAATCTAGGGGGTAGACCCGCCGGGGCACACGTTCCGCTCTTTTGGGGGAAGGAGGGGGAGAACGACCGCCGGAGCACCGGAACCCCACCAAACCTTGCATGTGGGCCTATGATATGTGTCAAAGTGTGGTGCAAGGTCTAACACTGCAAAAGTAGCTCCCCTAAACCCTAGACCCTAGCCCTAACCCTACACCTAACCCTAACCAGTAGATCAGGCACACCATCGATCATGTGATAATGGCTCGAGCTGCGGGTATGTATGTGCCAAAGGGTCCCAATCTTGGTTCTCCATGTGTATATGTCCTAAAAAAACCTAAAAGAATGAAAAGTTACATTGGTGCACCCTCGCGCGGAGAAATCTAGGGGGGTAGACCCGCCGGGGCACACGTTCCGCTCTTTTGGGGGAAGGAGGGGGAGAACGACCGCCGGAGCACCGGAACCCCACCAAACCTTGCATGTGGGCCTATGATATGTGTCAAAGTGTGGTGCAAGGTCTAACACTGCAAAAGTAGCTCCCCTAAACCCTAGACCCTAGCCCTAACCCTACACCTAACCCTAACCAGTAGATCAGGCACACCGTCGATCATGTGATAATGGCTCGAGCTGCGGGTATGTATGTGCCAAAGGGTCCCAATCTTGGTTCTCCATGTGTATATGTCCTAAACAAACCTAAAAGAATGAAAAGTTACATTGGTGCACCCTCGCGCGGAGAAATCTAGGGGGGTAGACCCGCCGGGGCACACGTTCCGCTCTTTTGGGGGAAGGAGGGGAGAACGACCGCCGGAGCACCGGAACCCCACCAAACCTTGCATGTGGGCCTATGCTATGTGTCAAAGTGTGGTGCAAGGTCTAACACTGCAAAAGTAGCTCCCCTAAACCCTAGACCCTAGCCCTAACCCTACACCAAACACTAACCAAGTAGATCGGTGCACACCCTCGATCATGTGATAATGGCTCGAGCTGCGGGTATGTATGTGCCAAAGGGTCCCAATCTTGGTTCTCCATGTGTATATGTCCTAAACAAACCTAAAAGAATGAAAAGTTACATTGGTGCACCCTCGCGCGGAGAAATCTAGGGGGTAGACCCGCCGGGGCACACGTTCCGCTCTTTTGGGGGAAGGAGGGGGAGAACGACCGCCGGAGCACCGGAACCCCACCAAACCTTGCATGTGGGCCTATGATATGTGTCAAAGTGTGGTGCAAGGTCTAACACTGCAAAAGTAGCTCCCCTAAACCCTAGACCCTAGCCCTAACCCTACACCAAACACTAACCAGTAGATCAGGCACACCGTCGATCATGTGATAATGGCTCGAGCTGCGGGTATGTATGTGCCAAAGGGTCCCAATCTTGGTTCTCCATGTGTATATGTCCTAAACAAACCTAAAAGAATGAAAAGTTACATTGGTGCACCCTCGCGCGGAGAAATCTAGGGGGTAGACCCGCCGGGGCACACGTTCCGCTCTTTTGGGGGAAGGAGGGGAGAACGACCGCCGGAGCACCGGAACCCCACCAAACCTTGCATGTGGGCCTATGATATGTGTCAAAGTGTGGTGCAAGGTCTAACACTGCAAAAGTAGCTCCCCTAAACCCTAGACCCTAGCCCTAACCCTACACCTAACCCTAACCAAGTAGATCGAGCACACCGTCGATCATGTGATAATGGCTCGAGCTGCGGGTATGTATGTGCCAAAGGGTCCCAATCTTGGTTCTCCATGTGTATATGTCCTAAACAAACCTAAAAGAATGAAAATTTACATTGGTGCACCCTCGCGCGGAGAAATCTAGGGGGTAGACCCGCCGGGGCACACGTTCCGCTCTTTTGGGGGAAGGAGGGGGAGAACGACCGCCGGAGCACCGGAACCCCACCAAACCTTGCATGTGGGCCTATGATATGTGTCAAAGTGTGGTGCAAGGTCTAACACTGCAAAAGTAGCTCCCTAAACCCTAGACCCTAGCCCTAACCCTACACCTAACCCTAACCAGTAGATCGAGCACACCGTCGATCATGTGATAATGGCTCGAGCTGCGGGTATGTATGTGCCAAAGGGTCCCAATCTTGGTTCTCCATGTGTATATGTCCTAAACAAACCTAAAAGAATGAAAAGTTACATTGGTGCACCCTCGCGGAGAAATCTAGGGGGTAGACCCGCCGGGGCACACGTTCCGCTCTTTTGGGGGAAGGAGGGGGAGAACGACCGCCGGAGCACCGGAACCCCACCAAACCTTGCATGTGGGCCTATGATATGTGTCAAAGTGTGGTGCAAGGTCTAACACTGCAAAAGTAGCTCCCCTAAACCCTAGACCCTAGCCCTAACCCTACACCTAACCCTAACCGAGTAGATCGGGCACACCGTCGATCATGTGATAATGGCTCGAGCTGCGGGTATGTATGTGCCAAAGGGTCCCAATCTTGGTTCTCCATGTGTATATGTCCTAAACAAACCTAAAAGAGTGAAAAGTTACATTGGTGCACCCTCGCGCGGAGAAATCTAGGGGGTAGACCCGCCGGGGCACACGTTCCGCTCTTTTGGGGGAAGGAGGGGGAGAACGACCGCCGGAGCACCGGAACCCCACCAAACCTTGCATGTGGGCCTATGATATGTGTCAAAGTGTGGTGCAAGGTCTAACACTGCAAAAGTAGCTCCCCTAAACCCTAGACCCTAGCCCTAACCCTACACCTAACCCTAACCGAGTAGATCGAGCACACCGTCGATCATGTGATAATGGCTCGAGCTGCGGGTATGTATGTGCCAAAGGGTCCCAATCTTGGTTCTCCATGTGTATATGTCCTAAACAAACCTAAAAGAATGAAAAGTTACATTGGTGCACCCTCGCGCGGAGAAATCTAGGGGGTAGACCCGCCGGGGCACACGTTCCGCTCTTTTGGGGGAAGGAGGGGGAGAACGACCGCCGGAGCACCGGAACCCCACCAAACCTTGCATGTGGGCCTATGATATGTGTCAAAGTGTGGTGCAAGGTCTAACACTGCAAAAGTAGCTCCCCTAAACCCTAGACCCTAGCCCTAACCCTACACCAAACACTAACCGAGAGATCGAGCACACCCTCGATCATGTGATAATGGCTCGAGCTGCGGGTATGTATGTGCCAAAGGGTCCCAATCTTGGTTCTCCATGTGTATATGTCCTAAACAAACCTAAACGAATGAAAAGTTACATTGGTGCACCCTCGCGCGGAGAAATCTAGGGGGTAGACCCGCCGGGGCACACGTTCCGCTCTTTTGGGGGAAGGAGGGGGAGAACGACCGCCGGAGCACCGGAACCCCACCAAACCTTGCATGTGGGCCTATGATATGTGTCAAAGTGTGGTGCAAGGTCTAACACTGCAAAAGTAGCTCCCCTAAACCCTAGACCCTAGCCCTAACCCTACACCAAACACTAACCAGTAGATCAGGCACACCGTCGATCATGTGATAATGGCTCGAGCTGCGGGTATGTATGTGCCAAAGGGTCCCAATCTTGGTTCTCCATGTGTATATGTCCTAAACAAACCTAAAAGAATGAAAAGTTACATTGGTGCACCCTCGCGCGGAGAAATCTAGGGGGTAGACCCGCCGGGGCACACGTTCCGCTCTTTTGGGGGAAGGAGGGGGAGAACGACCGCCGGAGCACCGGAACCCCACCAAACCTTGCATGTGGGCCTATGATATGTGTCAAAGTGTGGTGCAAGGTCTAACACTGCAAAAGTAGCTCCCCTAAACCCTAGACCCTAGCCCTAACCCTACACCAAACACTAACCAAGAGATCGAGCACACCCTCGATCATGTGATAATGGCTCGAGCTGCGGGTATGTATGTGCCAAAGGGTCCCAATCTTGGTTCTCCATGTGTATATGTCCTAAACAAACCTAAAAGAATGAAAAGTTACATTGGTGCACCCTCGCGCGGAGAAATCTAGGGGGTAGACCCGCCGGGGCACACGTTCCGCTCTTTTGGGGGAAGGAGGGGGAGAACGACCGCCGGAACACCGGAACCCCACCAAACCTTGCATGTGGGCCTATGATATGTGTCAAAGTGTGGTGCAAGGTCTAACACTGCAAAAGTAGCTCCCCTAAACCCTAGACCCTAGCCCTAACCCTACACCAAACACTAACCAGTAGATCAGGCACACCCTCGATCATGTGATAATGGCTCTAGCTGTGGGTATGTATGTGCCAAAGGGTCCCAATCTTGGTTCTCCATGTGTATATGTCCTAAACAAACCTAAAAGAATGAAAAGTTACATTGGTGCACCCTCGCGCGAGAAATCTAGGGGGTAGACCCGCCGGGGCACACGTTCCGCTCTTTTGGGGGAGGAGGGGGAGAACGACCGCCGGAGCACCGGAACCCCACCAAACCTTGCATGTGGACCTATTCTATGTGTCAAAGTGTGATGCTAGGTGTAATTCACCAAATGGTGCATGGCATGGATCCCCGGTCTGACATTCCTCAACTTCGGGCGATAACACTTAACGCATTCCCGGACGTGTACGGTGAAGTGTCCCTCCGCGGGTATATCGGGGGCTAGACTGTGCCAAAGGGTGCCACACATGGTTTTCCATATGTCCATGGACTAAACAAACCTAAACCTATGAAAAGGTATATTCGTGGAACCTCGCGCGGAGAAATCTAGGGGGTAGACCCGCCGTCCCGCTGTTTTGGGGGGGGAAGGAGGGGGACGGCCGCCGGAGCACCGGAACCCTGATATATGTGGGGGATGAGCATGGAGACTAATTTTGTATTTCACATAGTGTAATAAATAGTCATCAAAAAGAAAAACTAATTAACAAAATAAATATAAGTAGTAGATGAAATAAAATAGTTAGAAAAACAAATAAAATGTATATTGGCGCACGGCAAAGGGAGAAGCGCACGGCAAAGGACCCTTTGCCGTGCAATCTGTCTGTCTCGCACGCAAGGGGCGGGCACGGCAGTGCATTTTTTCCTTTGCCGTGCTCTGTTTCTTTGCCGTGCGGCTTGCTGGGACTTTGCCGTCTTAAAATCTTTGCCGTGCGCTGCTCCCATTCTTTGCCGTGAGGAACTACTTTGCCGTGCGCCATATCTTTCTTTGCCGTGCTATGTTTCTTTGCCGTGCGCTGCTCTAATTCTTTGCCGTGCATTTTTGCTTTGCCGTGGGCTCTTCTTGCTACGCACGGCAAAGAAATCTTTGCCGTGCAGCAGCTCACGGCAAAGCTGGGCTGCACGGCAGCGCCTGATTTTCCCGTAGTGCATGATACTTCTATATGATACTATGGATTGTGACTAGTTTTATGTTACTCTCCACTATGAGTAGCCTAACGGAAGAAATTTAATGCTCATAAAGGCATGATCTACTTTGTTTGATATGGGGATTGGGGAAGAATTTAATTTATGCTTGAAGACTGGTATCAATTGATTTTAGAGTACTATCTAGAGATGTAAAAGTCAAAACACCGATGAACGGGAAATGAGTTAATCAGTGATTAGGTTCGACAATTATATTATATTGAGGATTTATTAGATGTTGATTTTTTTTCAGATGGAGCAACCTAGCTAGCCTGTGCATTAATCGAAGCATAAAGACGTTAGGATTAAAAGGTTAATCAGTCATGGAATTATGAAACATATGTAGGAGGACTATGGTGTGTGTGAAGCATGCATTATGGGGAAGATGAGTATGCCACCTTTTCGAAAAGATGAAAGGTTTCGTGGACCACTAGCAATTATACATATTGATATTTGTGTGGAATACCTTACAACCTAACTCGGAGGTCAGAACATCATAATACTTAGACATGGTGCATAGGCTGTGACTAGGTCTTATCTCTATGAACATGATTTTGAAAGCCAGGCAAAGGAAGCAGCTGGTTGAGCATGATGCTTTATATTCATGTATAAAACATATGTCTTGGAAAGTATAACAAATAGTGCCTCAAGTGTATATCAAATTATCATGAGCAGCACCATCATTAGAAATATTAACTACCTCCTCAAACTCCTAAAAATTCTTATAAGAAGCACCATACATGGGTTGCTCGAAGAGGTCAACAAGTGATTCAAAATGTAGAACCTTGTTGATGGAGATATCATTGACATGAGAAGCTAAGTTAGGGTAGGTCAGCTTGAGATCCTGATTGTGGTGATTATCATGCTAACATAAGGCTAAGATTCTTTTTTTTATATGGCACTCCTCCATTTTTATGTTTCAAAACAGGAACAAGAAAGTCTCTCCACCAAAATGAGTTGTCATAAAATTTTCCTTCGATAAAGGTTGAATCCTAATAAATTCTCAGACAAGTTGGACCCAAGTAAGATATTTATTGTTAAAAAAATTGTCGAGAAATTTCATGAAGATTCAACTTGTGGATCAAAAACTCACATTTGTCCTTTGGTCCACAAATCAGCTACCATTCTACTAAAAGTATGGCTATTCTGAGATATGTCTCCTTATATTCTTTTTGAGAAAATGCTTATGTACTTATTTAACGGTTGTACAATGCCTTTATGAATTTTAATGTTGTCTCATAGAGAAAAACTATCTCAGCAATACCTCCTAGGTCGCTCGCGCGAGTGGCTCCTGCCTATCTACACTAGCCAAAAGAATACCCCTTCCTACGCTTCTGGTCGCCGCCAACGGTGGCGTAGCCCCAAATTGTGGAAGGAGGCATGGGGTGGGGGTGGGGAGTGGAGGGAAAACCAGAGGAAGTTCATAGAGCATACAAGTGGCATCATGTGGGTGGTACAACGGTGAAGCGGGAAAGGCGGTGGTGCACAACGGAGTGTACCTGCGCATTGGACTCTCACTTGCAGTGTCAAAAGAGGTCCTAGATGCAACGGGGCCTACTCTAGGAGGGGCGTTGCATGCGGAAGGTGGCTACTCAGGCGTGCCTTCGGTCTCACATAAGGTAGAGGATGGACCGACGCTAAGTGCTCTTGACCATGGGGGAGGTGAAAGAACGACCAGTAATAAGTTGGGCTGCCAAGGTAATGTTGTGTTGACATTTGTTGGCCTATCTTAATGGTGTGTCTAACCAATGGCTTCTTGGGGGCACACCATGCACCGATGTTGGGGTTGGGCGATATCCCCGTGAATGCGGATGACGGTGCATCATGTGGGCTCTGTCACCTTCTTGAAGGCGGTAAATAGTGGCATACTCTCCTTGTAGGGGATCTTTGGATTGCCCATGGAGTCCAAAGATGGCAGCTAGAGTCAGTGTTAGCCACTACTAAGACCGCGTGTGGTAGCTACAAGAACATAGATCAGATGTAGCTAGTTTCGAAATAAGAGTATCGAACCACGAGGAGCTACTATTAGTGATATTAATGCCCCTTGTTGCTATTTATCTAAAATCACTAAAAGATTTCTCAAATCTCAAGCGAGGGTTTTAATTTAAATGGGTTTTATAGGGTGCTTTCGTAGAGTAAATAACTGAAATTAAAGAATGAAAGTACAACTAAAGATTACGTTTGAACCGCTGTAATACTAAAAATATTCTCGGGGGTTGTTTGTTCCACCTCTAGTATTAACTAAGAACACAAACTAGATAATTCATATCTTAGCCCTCGTTGTATGTGAGAAAGGATCGAAATTGGAATATGTATCTCATAACATATCCATGAATAACCACCGCAATGACCTTCGGCAAGCCACCTATTGATCCATCACAATTAAGGGATTACCCCGTGGTTATTTGTTAAGCATTGCGAGTCCCTTCTTATCCACTTCTTCAATAATGCACCGCACACGGTATGTCACTTCTCGTCGTATACACTATAGAACTTCCAAGGTGGTTCCCTCCTGTGACCCTTAGCCCTTAGGCAAATGTTACATGGTTGACTTCATGCAACATCACAAGAGAAAACTAACATACAATCATAGTGCAAAGCTATAAATTATCTTCATTCATATTATAATACTACGGTTTCTCCATCTCCCCCAAGAACGGGGTGGACTACTCACACATGGAGACAATCATGAACATCATCATAATCTTGCGAATGGAATAAGAATAATGGTGTGAATTCAAGTACAAACCCACAATGGCAATGGAGATTACAATCTAGTGAGATGATAATTTCGTTGTGGATGTGATATGGGGTGGCCCGATCTTCTCAGTAAGCAACGGTGGTGATGATGATCACGGGTGATGGCAGCGGAGATACACGACGATGAAGTGGATGATAACTTGTATGACGCAACGAGATCTCTCGATTGGTCCCTGTCGCCAGATGCAACAGCTCTCAACCCTGCAAGATATTCGCAACTCCACACACTTGCGCACGTAGCCGCCGACCACGAAGCGGTAAGTTGCAACCGTCTAATTCCCAATGGAACAGCGAGATCACACAAGACTTAAACAGGATCTACACAATATCCAAGCAATATGGTGTAGGGAATTCAATAGTTTTGCAGAGCAAACAACTAAGAACTAGGGTTTATCTTAAACGTGGTCTAAAACAGCTAGGGGGTCGTCCAAGGCACTTATATAGGCGTCCGGGACGAGTTCCGGTCGAAAAACTACAAGTAAAACCGACCCGAATAGATCTGGTCGAGACAGACTCGGACATGTCCGGTCTGGGGTCCGGTCGACCGGGCTGTGGACCGGCCGGTCCGGTTTGTGGTCCGGTCAACCGGGCTGTGGACCGGGCTGTCCGGTCAGTGGTCCGGTCAACCGGGCTGTAGACCGGAAAACTGCGAAGTTTCCGGTTTTCGTCCGGTACGAGGGGCTTCCTCCGGTTGACGTCCGGTTTGCGACCGGTCGACCGGGGCCGCAGACCGGGCTGGCCGGTCCGGGGGCCGGTCTGACCGGGTTCCGGACCGGCCTGGACTTCTTCTTCTCCTCTCGCGCATGCCTCCCGCTCCTCCCTCACGCGTCCATGAGATATCTTCATGTCCAGCTCCATGTCCAGCCTTCACGGCCATCTTGACGTCCGTCTTCATGTCCAGCTGCTCCTCTCCTCGTGCGATGCTCGTCTCCTCTTGATACCCGATGATACATAAGTAATAGGACTTAGGCAAGTATAAAGTTCTCATCAATCAAAGTATCGTTTAGAAACAAGTTCACATGTTGTTTAAGTAGCTTCGCACGAGCTCGTGTCATTGGTCCAATCCCGACTTCATTGGACTTGAGCTTCACAAGCAGGTTCATCTTCGCTTGGTAATGACGGAGGTAGTAGTGAGGTAGGGATGTCCTCATCATCTCCCCCCTTCAAAAGGCGTCGACCCCGACGCTCCAAGGTCTTCTCCGTCATATGGTGTCAAATCAGCAACATTGAAAGAATTATCGACACCAAACTCATCCTCTGGAAGATCTATTGAGTATGCATTATCATTGATCTTGGCAAGCACTTTGTAAGGACCATCACCACGCGGCTTCAACTTAGACTTTCTCAGCTTCGGGAATCTATCCTTGCGAAAATGTACCCAGACCAAATCACCAGGCTTGAACAACATCTCTTTGCTCTTCTTATTCATCCTTGCAGCATTGCTCTTGCCTTTCTTTTCAATCAACTCTTTAGTCTTCACATGAATCTTCTTCACAAAATCTGCCCTCTTTGATGCCTCCATATTAACTCTCTCATGTATGGGCAAAGGCAACAAGTCAAGTGGAGTAATGGGTTTGAAACCATACACCACCTCAAAAGGACATAGCTCCGTGGTAGAATGTACCGCCCTGTTGTAAGCAAACTCCACATGCGGCAAACACTCTTCCCACTCCTTCAGGTTCTTCTTGATCATGGATCTCAACAGTTGTGACAATGTTCTATTCACCACTTCAGTTTGACCATCAGTTTGGGGATGACAAGTAGTGCTGAACAGTAGCTGCGTTCCCAACTTTCTCCAAAGCGTCTTCCGAAGTAGCTCATAAACTTCACGTCACGATCGAAACAATAGTCTTTGGGACTCCATGTAGACGTACAATCTCCCCGAAAAACAGGTTAGCAATATGCGACGCATCGTCGCTCTTGTGGCAGGCAATAAAATGTGACATCTTAGAGAATCTATCTACTACCACAAATATAGAATCATGGCCTCTTTTAGTACGCGGCAAACCCAACACAAAATCCATACTAATATCCTCCCATGGTGTAGTAGGTGCCGGTAAAGGAGTATACAAACCGTGAGGCTTCAGCTTGGACTTGGACTTGTTGCAAGTAATGCATCTTCTCAAATATCTATCCACGTCCCGCCTCATCTTTGGCCAATAAAAGTGGTCAGCTAGCATGAGTAGCGTCTTCTCACGCCCAAAGTGACCCATCAAACCTCCAAGCATGTGATTCCCGCAATAAGAGCAAACGCACGTGACGATTCTGGAACACATAGTTTGTTAGCCCTAAACAAGAAACCATCATGTATGTGATATTTTTCCCATGCTTTACCAAGAGCACATAAGCGATATGGTTCAGCAAAATCATGATCAATGGCATACAAATCACATAGTATCTCTAAACCAGGAATTTTAACATCAAGTTGAGTTAATAACATATTCTTCCTAGATAGAGCATCAGCAACAATATTATCTTTTCCCTTCTTATGCTTAATAATGTATGGAAAAGACTCAATGAACTCAACCCACTTAGCTAGACGCTTATGCAAAGTAGATTGAGCTTTCGGATATTTCAAAGCTTCATGATCGAATGTATGATAAATTCTTTTGGCCACAAGTAATGTTGCCAAACCTCAAGAACTCTAATTAAAGCATACAACTATTTATCATATATTGGATAGTTCAACTTAGCACCCGTATAGTTTCTCGAAAAATATGCAATTGGGCGACCCTCTTGCATCAACACACCACCAATTCCAATACCACTAGCATCACATTCAATCTCAAATTGCTTATTGAAATCAGGAAGTGCAAGCAACGGTGCAGAAGTTAACAATCGTTTCAGTTCATCAAATGCATGATCTTGGGCTGCGCCCCACTCAAAGACAACACCCTTTTTAGTCAAATCATTCAAAGGTGCAGCAATAGTACTAAAGTTGGGCACAAATCTGCGATAAAACCCAGCTAGACCATGGAAACTTCTTACTTGACTCACATTCATGGGAGTAGGCCAATTTTGAATAGCTTCAATTTTAGCCACATCTACTTCTACTCCATGCTTAGAAACAACATAACCCAGAAATATGACCTTATCTTTGCAAAATGTGCACTTCTCAAGATTACCATAAAGTTGATTATCACGCAACACTTGCAAAACATGTCGAATATGTATAGTATGATCAGATTCATTGCGGCTGTAGATTAATATGTCATCAAAGTATACAACCACAAATTTGCCAATAAATTCACGCAAAACATGGTTCATCAGTCTCATGAAAGTGCTAGGTGCATTAGTTAATCCAAAAGGCATTACTAACCACTCATATAAACCAAATTTTGTTTTAAAGGCTGTTTTCCACTCATCCCCTTCTTTCATCCTAATTTGATGATAACCACTACGCAAATCAATTTTAGAGAACACAAGCAGCACCACTCAATTCATCTAGCATATCCTCTAAGCGGGGAATAGGATGACGATATCGAATAGTAATGTTGTTTATAGCTCTACAATCTACGCACATACGCCAAGTACCATCTTTCTTAGGAACTAGAATAACAGGAACAGCACAAGGACTAAGGCTTATGCGAATATAACCTTTGTCGAGTAGCGCTTGTACTTGCTTCGTATCTCCTTCGTCTCTTCGGGATTAGTGCGATATGGCGCCCTATTGGGCAGCGATGCTCCGGGAATCAAGTCAATTTGATGCTCAATACCTCGCAATGGTGGTAGTCCTGCGGGTACCTCCTCCGGAAACACGTCACCGAATTCCTGCAAAACACTAGAAACACCAAGAGGAAGAGGGGTCATGTCGTTAGAAACCAAAACCGTACCCCTGTACAAAAGCACAAGAGGCATGGTCGTAGGATCCTCACTAAATTCTCTCATGTCTTCTTTGGTGGCTAATGAGACTAAGGAATTCACTCTCTCACTTTTCGTTATATCACTCACGACATTACAATTCTCTCGCCTATCTAGAGGTGCATCCTCCAAATTAACTTCAATCTTCTGACGACACTCATTGACAATTTGTTGTGGCGACATAGGCTGTAAGTTAATTTTCTTGCCCTTGTACTCCAAGTGATATGTATTGGCACGGCCATTGTGTTGCACAGAACGGTCATAGAGCCAAGGCCGACCCAATAAGAGGTGACAAACCGTCATAGGAACCACATCGAAGTCAATGCAATCCTTATACGGTCCAATCGCAAACTCAACACGCACCATGTGGTTTACCTTCATCTCACCATTGTCGCTCAACCACTGAATATAATATGGATGCGGGTGCGGTAGATACTTCAACTTCAGCTTGGTACATAACTCCTTGCTTGCTAAATTGCGGCAACTCCCGCCATCAATAATGACCTTGCAAGCCTTGTCAGGACCAACTAAAGCTTTGGTTTGGAACAAATTGCAGCGCTGAGTAGATGCACTAGGCAACACATTTAGAGCACGCTGCGACACAACAATGGTGCGAGCATCAGAAGGATATGCATCTTCACCATCAGTGTCATAGTCATCATCGTCTGGAGCATTTGGATCAACATCATCTCCAGTCTCATACTCATTGTCCTCATTGATAAACATGACTTTGCGGTTAGGACAATCTCTCTTGAAGTGACCCTTTGATACGTCTCCAACGTATCGATAATTTCTTATGTTCCATGCTACTTTATTGATGATACCTACATGTTTTATGCACATTATATGTCATATTTATGCATTTTCTGGAACTAACCTATTAACAAGATGCCGAAGAGCCGATTCGTTGTTCTCGCTGTTTTTGGTTTCAGAAATCCTAGTAAAGAAATATTCTCGGAATTGGACGAAACTTTCGCCCGGGGTCCTA
>NC_061513.1:2169486-2224266 GCF_022539505.1 Lolium rigidum
TGCCACTAGAGCAGTTAACTAGTACCTGATCCGTCGGATGAACTAGCCCCAACTACCGTTATCCCTGTACAATATAGAATTTTATGTGAAGAAGCATAAATAAGAGTACTCGAAAAAATATAAACAGATGAGATTTCCCTTGACTCTGCGATTCAAGCAAAATCTCGGGGGCTACTGACATAGGCATCCCAAATGGGTCTGCCATAGATGGTACCCGGGGTTTACTGAAGGCCCATCATCCGAAGAATAAGAAGATTCGGGAGCTCAAGATATATTAAGGAAACATAGAGTTGTAATAGGAAATGTTATTTGTAATCTGGCGGGATGAGTTAGAAACCATCCCGGACTCTGTAACTTGTACAATACGAAACCCTCGGCTCCACCTCCTATATAAGGGGGAGTCGAGGGACAAAGAAAGGGATCGAATCTACTCGTCAACATAACCCTAGTTTTCATAATCGCCGAGTACTTTTCGCCTAAACCTTCGAGATCTACTTGCCCTCTACTTCTAGCAAAACCCTAGTCTACAATCTGTAGGCATTGACAAGTTAATCCTTTGTCACCGAGTGGGGCCGGAGAAGGTTTTTAATGAGGCGGGCTCGCGGTGCTGCAATATAATAAAGATAGTGGAAATATATATCTTCTTCTCGACAAGATCAGGGGTTTTCCCCTACATGATACAATATATATATATAAACACAGTGTCGATAAACGCAAAAGAAGCATCTTGCCTTGGTAAAAATACCTCGCCAAAAGAAAAAGAGATATAGACAAAATAGTGATCAATAAAAGACTCGGGGGCTTGCACCAACAAAAATAGTACAGTGTATATTATCTTGCCTTGGTTTAAAAACCTCGCATTATACAAATACAGCGAATAACCACCGAAAATACTCGGGGGCTAGACAAATATAGAAATATGCTGTTGCTTTAATAGAATCATAATCATGATTTACAAAGGAGAATTATTTACGTAAGGAAAATAATCAGTTCTGATTCAATATATCATCAAGAGTAACTCTGTTTTCTTCAGGAGCAGCGCCAAGAAAATCAGCATAATGACCATCTGCAAAAAAGTCGGCATCCATCCGAAGAAGGTCTTCAATCATTTCCTCGGCTACGAGTGAAACCTTCGTGTTGATGCGGTCGATACCAACTCTTCGGCGCCGTACTTTCTCGTGCACCTTCTCAACAACTTGGTTTAGATCAAGCTTCGAGTGACAGATCCGAAGCATGATAAGGGCAAATCCGGCGCCAGCCACCAATTGAGCTCTGACAAAGTTATGGACCCTATGAGCATCTTTAAATTTCTCCATTAACTCGGGAAGAGTTTTCGGCTGAATATTCCGAGGAAACATAGAGTTATAGACCATAGATAGGGTCTTGGTGCAGAAGTCAAGATATTCGCGTACTTGGCGGTGCACGATCTTGAAACCTGACAATCTGCTGAGTTCGTTCGGGAGTGGCCCAAAATAAACAGCCATGATTTAGAGAAAGGTTGACAAGAAGAGTTGTTCTCTCATTCACTCTCAGATCTTCGGCCGCAGCATCAATAACTGAGCCTATTAAGACAAAAAGGCAATAAACTTTGAAGACAGTACAGCAAAATAAAGAAAAGGCATTGGAAAATTGAGACACATACCCAGCATATCCGAGCTAGCTTCCATCATCAGCTCGAGCATACTATTTTCACGGTCACTAGCTCCTTTTGCTTCCAACACAGCCAGCTTCCTTAGCAGCCATAGCTTCTTCGGCTTGTCGACGAGCAAGTTGTTCCTGTTCAGATGCTTTCCGAGATTGTTCCATCATTGCCAGAGTTTGTTTCTTCGTGGACTGAAGCTGTTGTCGAAGTTCTTGTAAATCTTCCGACAAGGGTGTGCCGGAAGAACCTTCAAGAAAATTGTCATCGGATTTTATTTTCTTCGACAAGGAAGACGCGGGGGCGGCATCAGGAGAAGAAGGATTCGTCGAGTAATTATCAAATATCAACTGGAAAAGAAAATCTCCGAATCAAAGATAGAACCAAAAAGAATTTCATTGATTGCAGAAAATTTACATGGCCATTACAAAAGAAGTTCTCCTAAGGGACTGGCAGGGAATTTATCGCCAAGACTAGAATGGCGACAATAGCAAAGGAAATAAAGAAAGCAAAAACTAGACCTCCGGCCTTGATGAGCTAGGAGTCGAAGCTGGCTTGATCCCGAGATATGCCAAGATTTTCTTCGTGTTGGGTTTGGCCGCCTTAATCAGCGACCTCCACTTCGACTGCTCTATTTGATTGGTGTCGCCAACCTTCATCCAATCAATAGTTTGTTGGCTGTCAGCAACCAAGGCAACAGTGCTTTCGACAGCAACCTTCATGTTTTCTTGGCGCATCTTCAGTCCAAGATCTTCGGGAGGGTTAAAGCACTGGGCAAGACCAAGGAAGGTTGCGGGTTCCTCTTTCTTTGGGAAAAAGTAAGGGAAAAGCCGCGACAACCCTGCTTTAGCCTGGTCAATGCCTTCACGTGCCTCTGATCCATGAACCTCGAGGAATGAAAGGGCATCAAGAAGAGGATCATTGGCGGGTTCGTCAAGTTGAAACTCTTGAGCTGTTCTAGCTGTCAAAAAAGAAACTTATTGAGCAACAAATGAGTGCAGAGGGAAATACAAAAAATAGTAAGTGGTATTTACCGACGAAGCGGCGACTTTGTGTCTTTAAGCGCTTAAGGATCGCCTCTTCGCGAGCAGATTGGGCAGCTATATGATCGCTCAGTGAAGTTTCGGCATCGTGAAGTCTCTTCCGGAGATCTTCGACACCAGCAGCATCAGCCTTGGCCTTATCAGCCTCTGCTCGAGCATCAACAGCATCTGACTCAGCCTTTTCGCGAGCCTTTTCACTATGCTCTAATTGTTGAGCAAGTGTGTTGGCACGTTCATTGGCCTCCGCCAGTTTTTCTGGCAATGAAGAAAAATATAGTTAAATATCTCGACAACAAAGGAGCAAAAGAAAAGAAGCAAAAGGAGTAAAGCATTACCTTCAGCTTTACTAGCATATTCACGGTACCCGACAAATTGGGTACCGATGCGAAGAAGATCCTTTATCAAAGGCTGTTAAAAAAAGGGGGGGATAGAAAGAAATGGCGGTATGAGAAAAATATAATGGTACATAGAAATCAACAAAGAAGCCATAAACAATGACAAGGAAGTTAAGAACTTACATCCTCCAAGAGAGGGTTAGAGGAGCTACTCAATTGGAGAGTAGGCTCCGGGATGATCTCCGTCCTCGCCCTTTTCGACAAAGGGGCTCGGGGGCTTGACGGAGGAGTAGCAGTGCCGATATTTTGTCGAGGAGGCGACGTTTCTTCCCCTTCGACTGGCGTTTCCGAGGCGACTAATGTATGTGACGTACTCGTTCGAGTAGCCACATCAACAGTTGGTACCACTTCTTCATCATCACTACAAGCAACAAGTCGACAATATAAAGGCAAGATAGATAAAAAATCTTCAAAGTAAAAAAAGGGGGAGATGGTACTTACGAACTGATAAGAGTTTCGAGGTATGGATCATAAGCTGACTTCGGAAGGGAAGGAACAGTTTCTTCGGGTTTGGAGGTGCCGGAAGTTTCGGCGTCCTCCCTTTTCCTTTTGTTCTTTGGGGAGACAGCAGGAGGAAGGGATTGCGTCGATTCGCTGGCTTCAGATTCAACTTCCTTTTCATAGGAAGCCGCAGATTTGTGAGAACCTGCGACTTCACTTTCATGAAGAGAAGAACCTTGATTGTCTTCGGCAACGATAGCTTGTTCTTCGACTTCTCCATCCTCAGGAAGGGGAGGAAGAGAAGCCATAGTAGGATGGTTCTGCAAAAAATAGCGACAAAGGAAACATTAGCGAGATATCAATACAGTGAGATGCAGGGAACATTTGGAACAAGATAAAAATTCGAGAAGACAAAATACCTCGGGGAGAGGATTGGTGGAGCTGTATGGTTCCACGCGGCAAGAGGAAGGAACAGAATCTTTCTTGTTTAAACGAGAAATTCTTCGAATCAGCTTCTCCAAGTCCTTTGCAGAAAGATCACTGGAGAGCCTATTGGCGTCGTTTCCACCAGCATATGTCCAAAGGGGATTTTTGCGAGCCTGAAGAGGCTGCACTCTAATTCTAAGAAAGTAGGCAGTGATTTGAACACCAGAAAGCTCATTGCCTCGAGTATTTTGAAGCTGACGAATACGAGACATAAGTGCTTCTGTCGCCTTTTTCTCTTCTTCGGAAGCTTCAGCATCCCAGGAGCGGCGGCGTTGAATTTTGGCATTTCCATCGAAGGGGATTATGTTGTGCTCCACAGAGTTGGCACTTTCTTCGTGAATGTAGAGCCACTTTTTGCGCCACCCTTGAACAGAATCGGGAAATTTGACGTCGAAGTATTCAACGTCAGTTCGGACACAAATAACAACGCCGCCTATGTTATAAGAGGCGTTGCGAGAGGCATTGCGACGAAGAAGGAAAATGCGTTTCCAAAGAGCCCAATTGGGAGGGACTCCAAGGAAACATTCGCACAGCGTGATGAAAATGGAAATATGGAGGATAGAATTGGGGGTCAACTGGTGTAGTTGAATCCCATAAACAAAGAGAAGGCCGCGGAGGAAATCGTGAATAGGGGCAGAAAGGCCGCGGATGAGGTGATCAACGAAACTAACCCGATACTCCATTGGAGGGTTGGGGTAGCTTTCTTCGCTGGGAAAGCGGATGGCGTCATCTTTCTTCATCAGGCCAAGCTTCTTCATCAGGTTGAGGTCTTGGTTGGAGATTTTAGATCTCTCCCAGTCAAGATCTTCGGCGGCCATTGCGGATTCTGGAGTGCTGTGGCGCGTAAGTCGCGTGCGTGGTGGCATCAACAGCAATGGACAAAGCAATGCTTGAGCGTGCGAACGATCAAACGGAATTGGGCGCAAGAGAAGTTTTTGCAGAGGGGAACAGATGTGCGGCGCAAGCGAAGAACTGGATTGAGGTTGAAGAAAGGTTTATATAGGGTTCGGATGAAGCAGTGTACCGTTGGATGAAGAAATCGTGTGGTGAAAAAAAGGAACTCCTAGATACAAGGGTAAAAAGGTATTTTTACTGGAAAGGACTGGAACAGGCGTTACCGTACGTGCGCCAGGAAAAGCGGAGGACGTGTGTCCCCCACTTGCACGACGTGTCAACGTGGTAACAGTGGACCCACAAGGCAGAAAAAATCCCAATTATTGACAGAGATGAAGAGAATTTGGCAAAGGAAAATATGTCGACAAGAAAAATAAAAAGAGAATGGCGACAGGGTAAATCATTTGAATACTTTTGAGCCTTTGATCAAATACAAGTTTTTGCCCAAATGCTCGGGGGCTACTTTGGAAAAAATAGAAAACTTCGAGTATGACAATATAGAAACGGTGAGAGCCTATGACCAAATCCAAGAATTTGTTCATAGCCTCGGGGGCTACTCCCATCGGGAGCGCTGGTCGCGCACCCGATAAATATAAAAATATCGAGAAGGATTATAAATATAGCGGCAAAGGATAATAATCTGTGGAGCCTACACCCAAGCACAAGTTCTTGGCTGTAGCCTCGGGGCTACTCCCATCGGGAACGCTGTTCGCGTGCCCGATGAATTTTTTCAAAAATAGAGAAACGAAGTGAGTATATTTCGAGTTACCCGGATAACTCTACATATACTCCCATCGGGAAGACAAAATAAAGTCATCAAATATGACTCAATAAAATGTGCTATTCCAAAGGCGAAAAGCACTCGACAATATATTCTCGAACGCCAAAGTTGCGATCAATTTCTGAATGCCGCAAATTTGCGAAGGTAAGACCCCGGATCCGTTCTGCCGGGCGTGGCATCGCCAAAGACTGCGCTCTGCTACTTTTATCCGTATCAACGGATACGAAGAAAAATCCTAACGGACGCGTTAGGTACCCGATAAATTTGACCGGGACTCGACAGAATGGTAAGACCTTAAGCGGCACCTGTCGAAGTTTACACCGGTATCTCGAGATCATGTCCGGGGACGTGATCTTGAAGTAGGTTTTTGCGGATTGCCACTAGAGCAGTTAACTAGTACCTGATCCGTCAGATGAACTAGCCCCAACTACCGTTATCCCTGTACAATATAGAATTTTATGTGAAGAAGCATAAATAAGAGCTCTCGAAAAAATATAAACAGATGAGATTTCCCTTGACTCTGCGATTCAAGCAAAATCTCGGGGGCTACTGACATAGGCATCCCAAATGGGCCTGCCAAAGATAGTACCCGGAGTTTACTGAAGGCCCACTACCCGAAGAATAAGAAGATTCGAGAGTCCAAGATATATTAAGGAAAGCTAGAGTTGTAATAGGAAGAGTTATTTGTAATTTGGCGGGATGAGTTAGAAACCGTCCCGGACTCTGTAACTTGTACCAAACGAAACCCTCGGCTCCACCTCCTATATAAGGGGGAGTCGAGGGACAAAGAAAGGATCGAATCTACTGTCAACATAACCCTAGTTTTCATAATCGCCGAGTACTTTTCGCCTAAACCTTCGAGATCTACTTGCCCTCTACTTCTAGCAAAACCCTAGTCTACAATCTGTAGGCATTGACAAGTTAATCCTTTGTCAGTGAGAGCGAACAGATCTCGTTCAAAGATCAGATCCCCACCGTTCGCCAAGTCGTACACTTGGGTCTGGAGGAAGGGCTCCGTCGGGATGATGGGATCCATCTGTAGAGGGAGTGACAATTAAGTTAATAATTGTCAGTGTTCAAAATTTTAAGTAATAATCAATGAAATGGATTATTTCGTAAAAGAATTTCAAGGTAAAGGTATGAGTGTATTTTCATAACTATTTTATTATAAACTAAGTTTGTTTGACGTCCATTCTAACTAGGGTCTCCTAAGGTCAAACAATGGCTCTGATACCAACTTGTCAACACCCGGGTTTTTAAGTCCGGATGCCCTATCATATCATACATCGCAATCCCAGGAAGATTGTTTTTGCGAGATATAATAGTAAGTCGTTCAGAGTCATCATTTATTACAACACATAAGGTCTTACATCAATGGATCACATGATCCAATATTACACAAATAGATTGTTCAACAACACACATAAGTAGCGGAAGCGTAGTAGTAGTGGACTCATAATTCCACAGGCAACGCTTGACGTTAGAAGACGATCCTAGTTATCATAGACATCCTGATGTCCGTCATCCTGATACTGTTGCTCCTCTTCATAGTCTGGCATTTGAATAGCCAGGGCAAAGCCATGAGTACTTTTAAAGTACTCGCAAACTAATACTATGTTAAAGCATACTAAGTATAATAAAGGGGTACTAAGCTCTAAGTTTATTTGCATAAAGCCAAGTTTTCTTTGAATAAACATTTAACAAAATCCTCATTATTTAATGGACTAACTCAAGTGGGAACATTAGTGTCATTCCCACAATTCATTTGGGATTCAAGACATTTCATCAATCACCATTATCATTTCAACATAAATCCTGATAACGGAAGTAGTATGGCCTTTCCAACTGTCCGTAACCGTGGACACGGCTATTCGAATAGGTTTAACACTCTGCAGAGGTTGTACTCTTGTGCCACAACTATTGATTTCATCCGTCGAGGATAACCTCGAATCATCGTAACTCAGTACGCGGATCATCAATCATAACCTTCACTTATATGTCCTAGTATAGGCACCTCTCCCCATGAGCTTGGCCTCCCGGTGAAAACCAACTGTTAACCCGGGAACTGCACAGGGCGTGGGTCGTACATTCACCTCATATTCACATCATTTCTCACATACGGAGGCAGCCTCGGCGTAACCCCTATGATGCTTGTTTAGAGGGAACCCATACTAAAATACACAAGTTTCTAGTTAAGCCCTACCCATAATCAGGTATTGTGGGGGTACTTGTATAATTGGAAAGGTATCGCATTCAAAACCATGTCAGGTTCATATCAAAAATCACCATCTTCTCTTGGTCATATTCCAAGATTTCAATTTCATACCAAATCCACTTGTTCCCATCTAGAGTAGTCAAATTTTAATAATTTAGCAATAGCAACTATATGAGGGGTGCTATCTAGCTTGAGTAGTGCTCACCTAAACCAAGTATTGTTTTATTCTATACATGGTGACTCATAAATCAAAAGTACTTTGAAATAAATAAGCCAAAGTAAAATTTAAATAAAAACATGGGATAGGTAATACATAAAAGTAAAGTGGGATGATGCCTTTGCTCTGGTAGAGCTAAGCATTTGTATTTAGCAAGGGTTAGCTTGCCTTGAGCTGAGTAGTGATCAAAGTGCTCTTCCTCTTCTTGGGAGTAGGCCTCCTCCTCTTGATAATCCTCGTTACTAGCGTCTATATACGAATACGAGGTATAAATACTAAACCAAACTCATATGCTAAACTAGGAACACTCAAAGAGTTCACACTCTATTCCTATTATCAATCAAACATGGCATGGTGAGTTATTTGATGATTTCTTATTTATTAGAAAACTAATTTCCTCTCATTATTCCTATTTCTTAAATTTCAATATGTAGATCCTTAAAGAAATTCATTTCTTCTCTTTACTTCATAATAAGATTTAATCTCTTCATATAATAATCAGGTATGAAATATAGGTTGACCCAAATCAACATTTCATATCTATTATATGTGAGTATCATTTAATTGAAGTGCTACACTTCACATGTTGTAATACTATTATTTTAATTGCATTAAAATCTCTAAGTAATACTTATCAGGGGTTCTTTAGCCTAGGTCATTCCCCCTGGTTATATTACTTAGGATCAAGATTTAAATGAGAGAGTAGCTCTCATACTATTCATTAAATTTAAATTCCAAGTTTAATTGTTCTAGAATTCACTACATAGCTATCTTATTTGATCTAGTCCATGATCATGCAAATAACCTGGCTATATTATTGCATAATCAATTAGAGAACATTATTTGTGATTTATTAGAATTGGAATCAACTTAAAATCATTTATAGATTATTTTTAATAATTATTTGAAGTTAGCAAAGGCTCTGCCTTGTTATTTTTATCAATTAAAAATTAATACGAATTTGGACATGAGGCCAGTGGCATTAGTTAGATAATTTCATGAGCTTTCCAATGATATAAAGTTTGCTAGATTTGGTTTGGCAGATTTCAAACTATTCAATTTTTACTAAACCATCTGCAGCACAAATCTATTTAAGTTTAAACATTTATTTGAATTCTGGGCTTGGGCGGGAAAGCTACTGGGCCGAAACGATTTAAACTAAACAGCGCGGCCCAGCAAGCAACGGGTGCGGGTGGGCTGCGCTGACAGGGTGGGGGCCACCAGTCAGTGCCTCGTCACACGCCGAAGCGGTACGAGTGAGATAGGCCGTTGGATTAGATCGTCGATCTACGGTGTGTGTGCGTCGTCGTCCCCGGCGGGATTCCGGCGAACTCACAGCGCCAGTAGGGGGTCGGAGGGCTTACCAGGCCGTTGCAGGTCTCTGGCAAGGTGCGCGGAGAAGCGGTCGTCGATGAGGAAGCTACTGGCGCAGTTGTGGCGCTCGGGGAGGCGTCAATTGAAGCAGGGCTTCCGCGGGCTCCGGCGGACTTGAGCTCGCGATTCGAGCAGCTCCGGCGAGCTCTGATGAAATTGGTTGTGGAGGAGTGATCAGTGAGGAGAGTGGAGCAGATGGTGTGAAGATAGCGTCCAGGAATGGCCTCTATTTATAGCGTCGAGGTGTGCCGCGGGGTGCTGCAAGGGCACGGCCATGGCGTGGCGCTTCTGGCGCTCCAAGGGGCAAGTGAAGGACGGCTACGGCTAGGCGGTGTCCTGGCGATGCTCAACGCGTATTGGCGCAGAGAAAAGGGCGACGGAATGGATCGGGCGCGTGTGATGAGTGCCGCAGTACCCGCGGTACTCCACCGGCGAGGACGACGGTGACAAGGCCCTGGGCGGTGCTTGAGCGTGTCTAGCGCGTAGGGTGAGTGGAGTGGCTAGTCGACGCGGCGGTAGGGATGCAGGGCGAGGACGATCGCGCTCGAGTGCACGGCGTCCTGGCGCGCGCCAGAGCGCGGTGACCACGGCATGGGCACGGTACTGGCATGGTTTTGGCATGGCTGTTCTGGCCAATGCCAAGCCTTGGCGTCGCTCGTGCGTGTACCGTTCGATTCCTTGAGTGACAGAGAGGCTCCAGGACAAGGGCACGGGTTAAAATGCTGGCTGGTGGTGGAGATGCCAAAGTGGCCGGCATGGTGTAGCTTTGCATAGTTTAGGGTTTTTCCTTGGCTTTAATCGACCATGCAGGTACTGGGCTAGAGGCAGGGGGTGTAGAACTAGCTAATGATCACCATTGCAAAGTGGTTTAGGGAAGAAACCAGTGGACACTTGTGTGTAACACAATTTGGAATTCATGCCTGCCAAGTGTTCGACACAATGGCCGCATGAAGAAAATTTTCAAATTTCGAAATTCTTTTTGGTGAATCTTTATGATATAATTAATGTGAGGTTTTGGTGGTGGTGGCACTCAATTTGGAAAAGAATTGCAAAGTTTCAAATTTGAGATGATCTTCTTTTTATTCTCAGATCCTCTTTTGTCAATTTAATTCTGGTCAACCTAGTCAACTCTAGCCATGGTGGTCAACATGAAAAGTACTCACCTTGACATGGTCTTGGATGACATGGCTTTGGTTGACAAAGTTTAGTTTAGGTTTTAAGAAATACAGGGGTGCCAAGTGGTGAAGAAAATATTTTTCACCCAAGTGACCATTATCACATGTATGAAGATTTCTTGATTTCTCTTGATTTGATTCATGATCCAAAGATGCAATTGTGTTAGTTTATCATATTGAAACATTTTAGAAGCAAGGAAACAAGCAATTATGGCCTTGGTGAAAGATTTGCATTTCTACATAATGTGTATGTAAGTGATGAATGGGTTTTTCCCATTTTCTTGACTTCTCCTCATTTTAGGGTTTTGTGATCTTGATTAGGGTTCACATAGCAATAGATCAACAATGCTAACACTCATCATGGCAATAGCACAAAAGAAAATCACTTAAATGCACAAAACTATATGTGGCACTATATGCATAGAAAAGTTTTTATTTATTGTAATTTTTGAGTAATTGAACTCTCACTTGCTTTATTATTGTGGAAAACTTGGGATGTTACACATGATAATGCTGGGAATATGCTTGGCCACGGAGTGACACCTTGTTTCCTTTGCGTTTGTAATGGCGCCCGTGTTGTCGCAGTAGAGAATCACATGGTCTTACATGCTTGGGAACACACCTTAACTTTGTTAGCCAAACAGCTTTCATTCCCCACTTTCGAAGCAGCTATATATGTACTTTGAATCCATAGTATATTGAGCAACAGTGGTTTGCTTGCTGCTCCTCCAGCTCATCGCGCCTCCGTTTACCATAAACACATATCCTGACTAAGATTTCGAGTCGGCTGGATCAGTGTCAAAGTTTGCATTAGTGTAACATTTTACACCAAGCTCCTCTTCACATCCTCCATAGACAAGAAAAATATCCTTGGTTCTCTTAAGATACTTCGGGATATTCTTAACAGTTGTCCAGTGATCCATTTTAGGATCACTCTATAATGATTAATCGAACTAATTGCCAGGGCCACATCAGGCCGAGTACACAATACGTCATACTTGATAGAGCCTATGACTGAAGCATGGGGATGTGAGACACCATTTCTCTATCTTTATTCGTTGTTGGACCCTGAGTTACACTCAGTGGTTTACCTTTTATCACAGGTAAGAACCCCTTCTTAGCTTGATCCATTCTGAACCTCTTCATAATCTTTTCTAGGTAAGTACTCTGACTTAATGTCATTAGGTGTTTCGATCTATCTCTATAGATTTTAATGTCTAATATGTAAGTAGCTTCACTCAAGTCCTTCATAGAAAATTTTCTATTTAAATAATCTTTCACACTCTTTAGAAAATTCACATCATTCCCAATCAACAAGATGTCATCCACATATAGTACTAGGAATGCTAGCAAGCTCCCACTCACTTTCTTGTAAATGCAGGACTCTTCCAAATTTCGGACAAATTCAAATTCTTTGATCACCTCATCAAAGCGAAGATTCCAGCTCCGAGATGCTTGCTTCAGTCCATGAATTAAACGTTGAAGCTTGCATACTTTTCTAGCATCCTTCGGATCGACAAAACCTTCGGCTTGTACCATATACAACTCTTTCTCAATGTTGCCATTAAGGAACCCCGTTTTGACATCCATCTGTCATATCTCATAATCAAAATATACAGCAATTGCTAGTAAATCTTGATAGATTTCAGCATCGTTACGGGTGAGAAACTCTCATCGTAGTCAACTCCTTAAATTTGTCGAAAACCATTTGCGACATATCAAGTTTTATAGATGGTCACATTTCCGCCAGCATCTTGTTTTTCTTAAAGATTCATTTTTTTCTCAATAGCCTTGCGGCCATCGGTGAGGATGAGATGCGCGCTCGAGAAAGGTTTGTCCCTTGTAATGTTAGAATCGTAAAATCTTATATTCTACTTAGCAGAATCGTTCAATCGTTTTCACTCAATTTGGATCCTTTTTTTTTGAAACGAGGCAAAAGATTTGCCATTTTCATCGATAGAGAAGAAGGTTTAAGAAAGTTACAAATGACCAATGGTCAAGGCCGCAGCCAAAACCCAAAAGAAAGATAGGGATTACTCTCTCGGCATTACATTACCCAACACTTTTGCTCCAACGGAAGCCCAAAGAGTCACCTCGTTTTTAATCCTTGTTGCGTCCATGTGAACGGTGGAGCAATGGTTTCGGAACACACGCGTGTTTCTCTCTTTCCACACCTCCCATGACACAAGCATGGCAAGAGAGGACATCGCCCTTCTTGATTGCCCACCTTTTTGCACAAAGCATGTCCACCACTCATGGACCGTGGCGGCTTCAATCCATCTATCCGGTTCGTAAATTCATATAATTGGATAGTAGAATCATGATTCTGACAACTATAAATGTTCTGAACAAAAGTGCAGAAGAAAGCTCTAAATATTAGTAGCAAACAAAAAATAAATGCCATCATAAATTTCACCAAATTGTATTTTAAAGTTCACTATTGAGTCTGACTTGTCGAGATAGCTAAACAGACATATGGTTTGGCGAATTTGGATTCCGGATAAGAGCATGTCTAATGGAACCCTTAAACCCTTATAGCTATAAGGGTCGAGAATTGGCAAAATTGGAGAGGTTGGAGGTGTGAAAAACATGAGGCATTTAGTGGAACCCTTAAACCCTTAAATTTTAAGGGTTGAGTCAAATAGTGGAACCCTCAAACCCTTAAATTTTAAGGGTTTGAGGGTTCCACTATTTGACTCAACCCTCAAACCCTCAAACCCTCATCACAGTTTCGTATCACAAATATCACAAATATCACCATATCAATCAAACAATAATCATTCTAGTTATTATTACACCATCAAATAGTACTCTCAAGCACAAGATAATCATTCCAAATATTACAACAATGTTTTTGGCAAATTAAAAAAATTGTTCGAAGCAAAGTGAAACAAAGACACATCATGAGCCTTGGCGCCGCCCATCCAACTGCCAATGGTGCTCTACAAGATCATCCCGGAGTTGAAAATGAGTGTTTGCATTCTCAATCGCACGGTGTGCTTCAAGAAAAGCTTCTACGCGATTGGGGTTCCTTTCCGGTTGCACACGGGTGCCAACATTGTCATAGAAGCAAGGGAGGTTTAACCCTCTCTCATCCTCTAGGATCATGTTGTGTAGAATCACACAACATGTCATGATGTCCTGCAAGGTCTTCTTGTCCCAAAAACGAGCTCGGACCCCGGACTATGGCAAACCTTGCTTGCAAAATACCGAAAGCTCTCTCAATATCTTTGTGGGCTGCCTCTTGTGCCCTTGTGAAATGAGCTTGTTTTTTTGTTAGGGGCACACCATTTTTCTCCTTGATGGACTTCACAAGAGTTGCCCACTCGGGATAAATGCCATCGGTGAGATATTATCCCATTGAGTACTCATGGTTCATGACCTTGTAGTTGCAAGTTGGAGCATCTCCAGAAACTAATCTTGCAAACAAAGGAGATCTATTGACCATGTTGATATCATTGAGTGTACCTGGCAAACCGAAAAATGCATGCCAAATCCATGTGTCCTCCGATGCCACGGCCTCAAGCACAATGGTTGCATCCTTGTTTTTTCCACAATACATTCCATGCCATGATTTGGGGCAATTTTTCCATGTCCAATGCATGCAATCAAGACTACCAAGCATCCCCGGCCATCCCCTTTTTTCATTCATCTCCATCAACCTCTTTGTATCTTCCTCGTTGGGTGCCCGAAGATACAAATCACCATACAACCGGATGACCAACTTTGCAAACCAACGGACGGAATCCGTGGTTGTTTGTACACCAATGCGAAGATACTCGTCGGTATAGTCCGCGGGTACGCCATAGGCGAGCACACGCATTGCCGCCGATATCTTTTGATAAGCACTAAACCCCCATTGACCGGAGGCGGACCTACGACGCTTGAAGTAATCCGAGGCGGCCTCACAATCATTAACAATCTTCACAAACAAACTACGGCACATTCGGTACCTTCTCCGGAAGAGGCGAGGTAGGTATGTAGGATGCTCCTTCGCGAAGTAGTCTCGCATCAGTTGCTCGTGCCCGAGACCACGGTTGCGGTAAATGTACTCTCGCCCCATCACCGATCCTCTCCTATGATCCAACAACTTTGCGCAGTCTTCGATCTCTTGGACGTCGACGAGGAGGCTCATCATCTCCACGTCATCGTCTTGAAGCAACTCCTCAATGTCCGAATCGTCGGAGGACAACGACATGGAGTCGTCGGATTTCATCTCCATCTACAACAAATGAGCATATTTGCATCAAAATATAAATTTTGTGCCTATTTTTCTCATCAATAGTATGAACAAAATTTACAAAAAAAAAGGGGGAAGAAAATACCTTCGACGGGGTCGAGCGGCGTCGGGCGGCGTCGGGGGAGAAGGCTGGGGGCGGGCCGAGCGGCGGTGGAGGGGAGGCTGGGGGCGAAGCAGCGGCGGCGGGGAGGCTGGGGGCGGCGGCGGGGCGGAGCTCGATGCGGAGGAGGGAGGAGGCCGGGGGCGGGCCGAGCGGCGGTGGAGGGAGGAGGAGGAGCTCGGGGAGGAGGAGGAGCTCGGGCGGATGAGGAGCTCGGGGAGGCTGGGGGCGGAGCGGCGGGGAGGCTGGGGCGGCGGCGGGGAGGCTGGGGGCGGAGCGGCGGCGGCGGGGAGGCTGGGGGCGGCGGCGGGGCGAAGCTCGATGCGGAGGAGGGAGGAGGCGGCGGAGGCCGGGAAAAGGTCCGGCGGGGGAAGGAGGAGGTGGGGGTGCTCGATCCGGTGGCGTCGGCGGCCGGCGAGGGGAGGGGCTGGGGCGGCGGCGGCCGGCGGCGTGGTGTGGAGGCGAGCTCGGGGAGGGAGGAGGAGCTGAACTCGTTCCCGCGTCCGTTGTGAACGTGTAGGGGTCGGAGCACGGGTCGGGGCCTCCAACCCTTACCTGTACGGGTCGGGGCACGGATTGGAGCCTCGACCTCTAATTTTTTTTAGGGATTTAGGGGTTCCACTATATAGCATTTGAACCCTTAAATCCGTAAAAAAACGGTTGTATACGGATTTAAGGGTTCCATTAGACATGCTCTAAGGAACCTTGAAGAGAGGTCGGTAACATAAGGAAATCTTTGACTGATGTACTTTACAATTTGCCTTGGCAGCTGACCACAATGTCACGATGGCATGTGGTCAGCGACTGGCTCACAAGGTCGTTTTGGTCGACAATGTCAATACTACTCCGTAGGACGGATACGCAACGTTTGTTCCCAAGTTCCACATAATCTAACATACCATCATCACCTACACCCATATAGGTATAGTTCAACATAATTCTGGCACAAGAGAAACTAGTCAATACTATGAGAGTTGCTCTACACACATACTTATATTGTAATAGATAAATAAAAAGATATTGCAAGTGAAGAGCTCCTAGTACGTCGTCGATGATGGCATCCGGAACTTAACTAGTTTATCAGCATATTAAGAATTTAAAACTCACTGGAACAAGACAAGTAGTTTGGTCAAGATCTGCTCAAATTTCCTGTGAAACTGCACAAGGATGTCCTCAAGCACCAATCACCAATCAGTGTATTATACTACTAGGTATTTACATCAAACTCATCAACCAATACAACATGGTAGTCGTGTGGAAATTAGACACGATCGAGGTCAACCAAGCGTGAGACGTGAGCCTTCGTCGTGCGTGGTGGCCGACGCCGGCGACGGCGACGAGAAGTAGGGGTCGGAGTGCACCAGCCCGTTGAGGAAGTCGGCGAACCGGTGCTCCCGCTGCCGCTTGACGACGGCGGCGCCCTCCTCCAGCGCCCTCAGCAGGGACCCTGCCTTGGCCTTCCCCCTGGGGCTGGCCTCGCCGTCCTCCGCGAGCTCCCTGACGGCCTCCTCCGCGCCGCCCACCGCCAGCACCTGCGCGACCGCCCGCTCGCCGCCGGCCATGACGAGGTTGAGCAGCGCGGACGCGGCGTTCTCCCTGGCCCTCGCGGTCGCGGCGCCGCCGGGCTCCACGAGGTCGACGAGGATGCGCACCCCGGACACCCCCGCGAAGGCGGCCAGGCTCTCGGCGCACCCGGCCACCTGCGCGACGACGGCCGTGGCGTCCTCCACGATCCCGGTCCGCCCGTCCGTCATGACGAGCGCGAAGAGCGCCCGCACGGCGCCGAGCTCGACGAGGGCGGCCCGGTTGAGCGGGTACAGCGCGACGCCGAAGAGCGCCTTGAGGGCGTCCTTGGTGGCGCGCGTGCCCCTCCCGGAGCCGCGGAGGAGGGCGACGAGGGCCGCGAGGAGGGGCCGTTTCGCGCCGATGATGGGGCGGTAGGCGTCGACGCAGAGGAGGCTGGCGACGGTGGCGGCGGCGTGGTGCGCGGCGGCGTACTCCTCCGCCCGCATGGCGGCCGCGAGCGCGTCGAGGATGCCGGGCGCGGACATGAGCTGCTCCCGGGCCGAGATGGAGATGTTGAGCAGCGCTGCGGCGGCGTCCTCGGCGGAGGCGGACGTGGAAGGGGAGGTGAGCTGGGACGCGAGGTAGGGCACGGCGCCCGCGTCAGCCAGCGGCGCGCGGACCTCCGGGTCGTCCTTGGAGGCGCGGCGGAGCTCGGCGACGGCGGCGGCCGTGGCGGAGGCGTCCCGCACGGCCGCCGCGCCGCGCAGGCGGCCGACGAGGGTGCGTGCCGTGTGGAGCTTCAGTTCCATGGCTGGCGGGTGGAGGGATCTGGGCGGGGTTGCGTGCGCGCGGGTGGGCAGATGCGGTTTTGGAGGTCGCGTCGGCGATCCGGTTGGTGGGAAGGTGGCGGGAGCAATCGAGCAAGTTGACGACGTGTGGTTTCTTTTCTTTTCTGCTTCCCGCGTGGCGCGTCAGTTTGAAGCTACATCTTTCTTTCTTTCTTCCTTCTCCCCTGTCACGCTGGTGCTTGTTTCGGTGGAGTGGTGTTGAAGGCTTCCAAGTTGTACTATGCAGTAGTATCATTTTCACCGTCCGACATAAACTCAGTTTCAAACCTCTTTTTGCCCATTTCCTTGACCATTCGATATAGTAAAGGTGAAGCCATTTTCCAAGCTGGTGCTGGTTATACTCCCATGAAACCCCGGCTGTCGTTGCCACATGGCGACCCGGGAGTCAAGCCAAGCGATGGAGGGGGGGCTCCCTTAGCCTCTCCTTGCCACCGTTGTTGCTCGCCGTGTCCACAGCAGCCAGGGATGGAGACGGGGGGGGGGGGGGCAGCCACCCCTATGCTCGTGTTTTTTTTTGAAGACAACCCATGGCAGCTCCTTATTTGTGTGATTTTAGCTAGTTCTGCCCCCCTCATACTAAGATTGCCCCCCTTATACTTTATTTCTGGCTCCGTCCCTGACAGCAGCGGCATACCTTGTCCCTGAAGGTGGATGAAGGCCTTCGGCTATTGATCCAACGGTGGAGCTTGAACATCGAGGCACTGACCATCGGGTTGGTGGTCATCTTGCTCATCAGTTTCCGAAGGCGCGGGCAATGTCTAGCGTGCTACTTAATGCCGACAACTTAGGGTTCAACATGGCAACATGGAGGTACAATAGTGATGTGTTATGGCGCATCTGAGATGTGAAAATGTGTGACGCTAGAAGCGGTGGTGGCAAATGATCTTTGTGAGCCGAGGCGGCGGCCTTGAAAACCATGGTATGCATGAGTTCCATGGGGTACATATGTTGCTTGCATGGCATGGGTGGGAACCTTGTGTTACTAGTGCGGCAATGTTGTTGGCTCAGTCGGCGTGTCTCACCAAAGGCGGTTTGACTCTACATCGAGGAGGTAACCTCGGATAATGTTGTGGCGACCCTAATCTGCATATGGTTTGCCCTGTGCAGTTTGGGTTGTGGGCGGTTGGGTCGTGCGACGATGTGGCTCGAGCACGAGCACGGTGGCCCCAAAAGTATGGCATTGTTGAGGGCATCGACCTCGTGTCATGTGGACAATAGCTTGCCCTCGATGTTGTGAAGTTTGCGTCGTTGTGGGTTGGCATCTTAATCTTTTGTTGGAGAGTCCCTTGCTAGTCCTTTCATAGCATTCACGGCATTTTCTCTTCGTCTTTGGTGGAAGGTCGCCCCATCGTAATAGCAGTGTTCGGGTGTGGCCCTGGTGTTTGTGTGGGCTCACCCCCACTTGTATGGGTTTTCACCTGTTTTTTTGGTTAATTAACGTCTTAGTCAATGGGACATACATAAAAACTTTTGCCTCTTTTGCAAAAAAGGCATTTCCAAGCATGTTCTAAATAGACTAGGATCCAAAAAGTAATGAAACGAGTCTTGTTACTCCCTTCGTTTTCAAATACAAGACCACTACAAAAAAATACAATTTTCATTTGCTACAAGGCCATTATTGATTAGATTTCTCTTTCATATATACTACAATGGTGCTTATTAGGTTGTATGCAACCATAGAGATAAAAACACTGCATGATCCATATTTAAGCCTGGAACATGACAAGTTTTTCACATAATCAATTTTCGAGTTATTTATTTGTTGATTGTTTTTTTGCTATCTGAAAATGAGAGAGTGGCCTTGTATAAAATATGGAGGGAGTACTAAAAAGAAGCTAGTGCTGTAATTGAGTATGCGAGCATTTTCGCGGAACCTCTGCCTTTGATCTCGAGTGCTTTTCTTTTTGTGCATAGTATATAGTTGGACTCGTCGAAGGGAAACTCCAATCCGCAGCTAGTTGCGGCTACACCTTATTTTGTGACACTTGCAAGTTTTCAAAAAATGCAAAATAAAACTATGGACCAACATTGTGTTATATCTTGTGCATATGTGAAGTTTCATCCAAAAATATGATAATATGTGATCTGCATAAAAAAAAGTGTAAATAGTACATGACACTATTCACCTATGTCTTTTCTTTTTTGCACATGTCACATATGATTCTATTCTGACACAAAAAATTCGAGGTTCACAACATATAGCATAACCAATATCCACAATTTTAGTTTACATTTTTCAAAATTTAAAAAATATCATAAAAATATAGGGTGCATTGCGGAATATTGGCACTCAGAATTGAAGTTCAGGATAGGCACACGCAACCGTGCAACTACTCATTGAGTTTGGGCGCGCTGCCGCTATCAGAAGCGGATAGTGTTTAATGCCCCAAGAGCTGGAGTAAGGGCATCTCCAACCGCGCGACCCATCCCGCGCCCGCGCGTCCGGATGGGTCCGGCCGGACAAAATCACGGCCCAACGCGGGGACGCACCGCAAAAGCGGACGGCCGCCGCGTCCGGAACGACGCAAACCCGGCCCAAATCTTGGCCGGGTTTGCGTGGCCGCGGATGGCACGCGCCGTCCGCTCGCGTCCGCGCGGCTGGTCGCCTCGTCTCCCTTGGGCCCACCGTCGGTGACCGGGGAGACTATTAAATGGGGACCGGAGGGGATCCGGCCATCCACTCCAGTCCCCACTCCACTCCCCGAGCAAAACTGCCGCCATGGCCCCGAAGCGACGGTTCGCTCCCGGAGCGAACGACGACGAGGCGAGCAGCAGCCGCCGTCGTCCGCTGGCGTTGCGGCCGTCGGGAGGAAACCAGCGCGGCCTCCACATCGGAGAGGCCGCCCGCGGCGGTGCGCCACCGCCTCTCCTCCTCGAGCCGAAGCCGGAGTCCTCGGAGGAGGACCCGGACCTCCGCGCCGCCCTGATGATCTCGGCGGCGGAGGAGGAGGCACAATGGCCAGACCTCCAGGAGACCATTCGCACCTCCAAGATGGAGGAGGCGGCCCGGCAGGAGGTCGAGGAGGCGGAGGGCTGGGAGCTGTACGCCCAGGCCCGCCAGGCGCGACGGGAGGAGGAGGAGGCGGCGCGGCGGGAGGAGGCCAGGCGCCGCGCCGACGAGGAGCGCCGCGAGGAGCAGCGGCGGCAGGAGCGGCGGCGCCGGTGGCCGGCGCCGCGCCCGGCACCGAGGCGCCTGCTCCGTGCGCCGCCGCAGCCTCGGGTGGCTCCGGACCCCCACTCGCCGTGGGAGGAGGCCTCCGTGGTCTCCGTGGCCGGAGTCCCCGGCGCGGTCGAGCCACGACAGCGCCTCGCCACCCTGGGACGTCGTCCACGACGACGACGTCGCCGACGACGCCCTGTGGGGCTAGGCGGCGCACCGGCGGCCACCGCGCCGCCGACCAAACCCTAATAGAGGGTTTTTATATTAGTTTAAATTTAAAAGCCCATATAGGGGCTTCTTTTGTTAGTTTTATTTGCCCAAAATAGGGCTATGTACTAAATTTGCCCAAAATAGGGCATATGTTCAATGAAATTTCGTTTAAATTTGTCTCTTTTTTTTGTTTTCGTTTTTCTCCGGTTTATACGATGCGTCCGCGCGTTGGGCGCAGCGCACGACCCAAACGGACACGCGGACGCGGGGCGCTGTCCGCGTGTCCGGGCGGCGACCCAAACGGCCCAAAACGGACGGCCCAGCGCGTCCGTTTGGGTCGCCCGGTTGGAGATGCCCTAAGCCAGGTTCTTCTCCCCATTGAGTTCGACCTCCTGGGGCCGAGCTCGACACCCCATAGCTTCGCAATCAGCCAGCTTCAGCTGTGCTCATATGATGATGTGAAATCACGTCTCTGGCATAAACACGTATGGTCGTAGTCGTCCATCAATGGTATACATATACAGGCACATTGACATAGTCCAAATTGATTAATCAGAGCAAAACGATAGTCCTTGATTTGACGAGTACTAATCCGGCATTTAAGCACGTAGTTTCCAGAGAGCAGCCCTGTCTAAGTATACTCGATCGAAACGTGGACGCCGAATTACAAACATGATCCGTTCTGCTTCGGTCTTGTTCGCTGCTTGCGTGGAAATTTGATGTTTGCATTGGTAAAAGAAAAGTCAGCAATTGATCGAGCAATGCTCGCGATGATCAGCGTTGAAACTCACGGCAGCTCGTGTTGATAGCTGCGTCTCATGTGCTTCTGTTGGTGCTTTGATACGGTGGTGGCGACGGCCACCGGACCTACTTTGACCTTTGTGTCCATCTCTGATGTGAAGCGTATCAAGGTCATCCAAATATCTTCTCTTCATCCACAAGAAAATTATTTTTAGAGTACTCGGTATTGTTGAACTTATTTACGGGATGGGATGGGACGTTTGTCTCAACACATGGACATCCTGCAATCCTCGTCGTCGTCTTTGACCTTAATTTATTCGGAGCAGGTCGATGAGTACTCTACTACGATATATCGTGTCCATCATTTTTCTAAATATATATCTTGTTTTTAAGTACACGCTTTGACACACAGAAGAATGGCACATAAACACACGTTGCTAAAAGAGGTTAGCAAAAATTGATTACATCTCTCCTCTGATGTTCGCGTTTAGACTACTCGGCGCACGTAGCTTCCTATGCCATGTGCGTGCTCAAAGTCTATCACTGCTCTCTTTATTTTGAAAAGACAGGTTTCAAATAACCCGTTTCCCTGGTACAGAAGAGGTGTTTCAAATAACCCGTTTCCCGCAAAAAAAAAAGCCTTCATTTCCATTCGATAAAACAAAAGAAAATGTCTGGTACTCCCTTCGTCCATAAATAGATGGCAAAGATTTGTCCAAATTCGAATGTATCTATACACTAAATCGTGGCTAGATACATTTAAATTTAGACAAATTTTTAACATCTATTTATGGATAGAGGTAGTATGTTTCAAACATAATGTGGTATAGACGTAGGACATGGGCTGGGGCCCTGCCGCTAGAGGCCCAGTACAGCGCACCTTCTGCTCTGCCTATGGGCTGGCCATGTGTCCAGCTCCTGAAGCATTCTTAGATCAGGTGGCCGATCAAAATCGTTTATGTAAAGTATTGTAATTTCCGAAAATTTCCGATCACTAACGCGGCGTCTTGGCTTCTAGGAACATATAATCCTGATTTTTCAAATGAGTTATATACCTATATTTTAAATGTCAAAAGTTCCGAAAAAAATATTCCGTGTACAACTTGATTTTCCATGTGCTAGCAAAGTCGTTTCACGAAAAACCAATATTTTTGTTCCGTGTGTAAAAATGTGAAATTTGGTGCTAAAAAAGCTCTTCAAGAGACATCTTCTTATCAGTTTTACACCAGACATAAATAATGTTGGTTGTGCGCATAGAATGTTGAGAGGCACGCGTGTATCTTTTGTTTGGAATTTTCGAGGCTACACGATGTTTTTCTGTTACCATGAATATATGCACCCTAGATTAAAAGTGGATTTCGTGTCGCCAAGCAGCAAATATTAGCTCGCCTGCTTCATACTATACCGGCATCGTGGTGCCATCTTCCTAGTACGATCGTATTTTGCTTTACTGTTTACAATATTTTTTCATAGATAAATCAAAGGTGAAATCAAGTCATGGTTTTGTTTTACGATTTTTTTTCGATAAAGGGAATATATTAATATCAAAAAGATACCAATTACACCCAGCCTCTGCAACAACGCACCACCCTAATGGCACTACGGATGCACACAGCCAAAAAAAGGAAAAGAAAACTAAGAAACAAAAATCCCGCTACAGTATCTCGGACCTAACAACAGCAATACATCCACCGCCAAGACAACACCTGAAATACAGACTCTCCAAAAACGACGCCTCCAAGAAGGGAACAGTGCTCTAACACCGTCGTCGCCCGATCAACGATCTTAGGTTTTCACCACGAAGATAGTCCCCGCTCTCAAAACAATGCCTCCAACAAGGTCATTGCCGGGCACAACCGGTTAAGGCCGGACCTTGGGTTTTCACCCTAAAAGGCGGGACTACGAACTTCACCGTGTTGTCGCCCCCACTTTCATACCGCTGTTGTGAAGCCCAGAACACCAAGCAAGTCCCTCAACAGGCGCGGAGACTTGAACCTCCCTTAGCTAGTCCTCCCTCCGGCCTTCATGAACTTCTCTTCTTCCGACTTTCATCATGGATCCATAGTCACTTGATGTCAACACGGAGAAAGAGCTTCGCGCCGCTCCCTCCGGAACCAATCGGTCGGAATAAATGCATGGGTGCGCACGACCGAATACCACCGATCCAGAGCAAACTCCGGGCAAAAAACACCGTTACATTCGCCGGCGGAGCCTTCCGGAACTCAACACTCCGGCTAGATCACGAGTCCAGGCCTCCAGTAGGTCTTCCTCTTCACGCAAGAGAGACCCTAGGACCACCGCCTTTATTCAGGTCGGACCCCCACGTCGGTGACCATCCCGGGCTGGCCACTCCAACCATCCACCGGCGACTCCGTCGCCGGCTTCCATGCATCTCCATCTCGCCGCCGGAACGCAGTGATAGATCGATAGATCCACCACCACCAACCGCAGGCCGACCCTCTCCGGCGAAGAAGAGGGCCACCTCCACCGTCGTACCCAAGGCTGCTGCCCCGAGCCACCTCCACTCACCGGCGAGAGGTGGGGGGAAATTGGCGCAGGCCATGGGCCTGGCCGCCGTCCACCACCAGCCCCTGCCGGAGTGCTGCGGAGAGCCGAGGGGAGGAGCGAGCGCAGGCAGGCCGCCGCCGCCAATCCCAACCGCGCCGGCCGATCCACCAGGGGAGATCCGCGCGGCCGCCATGCTCGAGGAGAGGAGATCCGGCCGCCGTCCACCACGCGTCGACGAGGAAGGGCCCCCGCCGCCGCCACGCCCCGTGGGTCTTTGCCCCGGCGGCGCTACCGGCGGCGGCGGCGGTTAGGGCTGGGAGGCTGGGGTGCGTGAGGCTGGGAGCCCTCGTCTCGTGAGGCTGGGCGTGAGGCTCCGCGTCTCGTGAGCCCTTGTTTTACGATTTGAAAGGTAAACATTTTAAATTCCAGAAACACGGAATCTTTGGTAACATCACGTGTCGTTTTTAGTGGCATAGCGTGTCACGAGTCCTGTTGCACATTTCTATTTTGGAGAGGAACACTTTTCTATGTAGCTCCGCCAGAACACCAATTATGTCCGCTTTATGCACTAATTTTTTTCTATTTCCTATGCTCTGCTCAATGAAATGGCACAATCCTTGGGCCCAACTAGGCAGTACCTTGATGGGCCAAAACCCCTCCAGGACCAGTCGTAACTGCAGCACGAGAGAGCATACTAAATGGGGAGGTGCTATACACCACCCTGGTCGGTGCGGACCAGCCACCGCACACTCCAGGGTGCCTGTTGGGCCGGCCCAGTAACATTGTTTTCGTTTTTTTTTCTGTTTTTCTCCTTTTCTGCTGTTTCATTTCTTTTCTTTTTTAAAAATTTAAAATGCCAATGTGAAATTTTTTCGGAAAAACAAAAATTCTAAAATTTGTATATTTTCGAAAAATTGAAAACATTATTTTCTAGTTTTTTTATTTTTTTGTATGAACATTTTTTGGATTTGAACAATTTTCGATGTGAACAAATTTTAAATTTGAACAAATTTTACATTTGAACATTTTTTAAATTTGAACAAATTTTACATTTGAACATTTTTAATTTTTAATTTTTTTGAATTTAAACAAATTTCATATTTGAACGGTTTTTAAATTTGAACGGTTTTCAAATTTGAACGGTTTTTAGATTTGAACGGTTTTCAAATTTAAACATTTTTTATAAATTTGAACAATTTTTAAAAATTAAACTTTTCGAATCTAAAAAAATATAAACATAACCGAAAACAAAAAAAAGAAAAGAAAACAGAAAAAAAAAAACCAGAAAAGAAAAAAGAAAAAGCAAAAACGAATTGAACAAGCTAAATAGGCCCAAATGGGCCTGGCCCATACCCGACCAGGAGGTGTGCGGTGGCCGGTAGCCACCGACCTGGTCGGTGTATAGGTTTTGCCTACTAAATGGGCGGTGCTAACCATCACCTCTCTAAGGGGAAATCATTAATGGGCCTCGCCCATTAGTTCGGTTATTTCAAAAAAAAAATAGATTCGAAAATTTGCTTAGATTTAAAAATTGTCTAGATTCCAAATTTGGTCAGATTAAAAATTTGCTTACTTTAAAATTTATTCAAATTTGAAATTTACTTAACATTCAATTTTGCCACTTTAAAATTTGTATAAAAAATTGCAAAACATAAAAAAATAAAAAAAAATCGAAGAAAAACCAAAATAAAACCGAAACCAAGAAAAACCAAAAAAAAAACTCAACAAAAACCGAAAATTCGAGGCCTACAAGCTTCCTATATGTTAATGGGCCGCGGCCCAAACCATCGCCAGCGGGCGATGAATAGGAATTGACATACGAAATTCCCACAAAAACAAAAGAAGCGTTCATATACTTGGTCCGCGGAGGCCAGTCCTATACACCGACCAGGTCGATGCCTACTAGGCACCGCACACCCTGGTCGGGTATTGGGCCTGGCCCATTTAGCTTTTTTTCGTTTTCTCTTTTCTGTTTTTATTTCTTTTTCTGTTTTCTGTTTTATTTCCTTTTCTTTTCTATTTATTTTTTCTTCTGTTTAAATTGGAAACGTCTAAACTCGAAAATTGTTCATATTTGATTTTTTTAAAATTTGAGAATTATTAAAATGCTAAAAAAATTGTTCAAATTCGAAAATTATTCAAATATGAAATTGTTCAAATTAAAATTGTTCAAATTCAAAAATTATTTAAATTCGAAAATTGTTCAAATGTGAAAATTGTTCAAATTCAAAAAAAATTCAAACTCGGAAATTGTTCATATCAAAATAAAAAATAATGTTTTTCGAATTGTAGAAAATATGCAAATTTAAAAAATGTTCAAAATTTTAAAAGTTTTAGATTTTGAAATTTTTTGTTTCTGTGAAAATTCAGATTAATTTGTCTAATTATTAAAAAATGCAAAGAAAGAAAAAAGCAAAAAAGAAGAAAAACAGAAAAAAGAAAAAAGGATTCGACTAGGCCGGCCCAACACCCACCCTGGGGGTGCGGCACCTGGTCCGCACCGACCAGGGTGATGTATAGCACCTCCCTTCGCGGACGACCCAGCAGCAAACGGTTCGGCCTTGGTGAATGAATAAATGCGGGGTCAGCTTGTGCACGTCACCCCTCGATACGCACAACAGTACCCAACCCAGGCAGTTGGGTTTCCCTATACCCAGCTCATTAGTGGGAGTTAACAAGCATCGCCTGAAGGAAAATCTAAGTGGGCTGGCCCATTTACTTGTTCCGGCACACATAAGAAGAACCGTGTGTTCCTCAATTGAGCACCAACGTAGTAATGTCCTGCTGGTTGCATCCTCCGAACTTCTAGCATATCAACCCTAGTTCGAATCCTACCTCGAACGAATTGGCAAGTATTTTTCGATTCAGACCACGTAAAAACTAAATTTGAACAAATTCTGATTGGAAAAAAAATCACATCCAAAACAGTTTGAAAAAATTCTCAACTTTAAAAAAGCTTGAATTTAAAATTTGCTTGAATTTTAAAAATACTCAAGTTTCAAATTTGCTTGAATTTGAAAAATGTACAAAACAAAGAAAGAAAAAAAAAAGCAGAAAAGGAAACACAGAAAAAAGAAAGAAAAAACAAAACCCGACAGAACAAGAAAAAATAACCGAAAGAAAAAAGAAAAATAAAAATCCGAACCGAAATGGGCCGCAGCCCGGTCGCTCACGCATGCGTGCGGGGTATAATACGCCCCGCTAATGGGCGGGAAATAGGATTGTTGCAGGGACCTAAACCCGAGAATCCAGGAAACATCTGAGGCTGTCCTGAGCTGGTGGTCCGAGTGAGGCCAGCCCTCCACCTTTCATGGGCACCGTATGTCCGCATGAACCAAACGCATATCCATCATGAGCTGTGCTTCCATTTTCTTTTTTAGAAGAAACCAAGCAAGTCACAAGTCTAGTAATACATCAGCCACGTAAGTTTTAAAACTACAACAAGAATTATAAAACAAAAAGAATAGAAACTAGAAAGTTTTGATTTTATAACGGATAAAAAACTAAACATGATAGCATTTCCATGAAACACAGCTACAAGCCAACAAGCCTAAAAGCCAGGGGAGCAAAACCATCATGTTTTTCTCATGTGCATTCCTCGTAGATCGCCTTGAAATTTTCCCCTGTGTCTTCAACACTCAGCATGGAAGCTTTCAGAACTTAGCTTGCCACCCCACCATTGTTAGGGTTAACACTTTGTGTACGCCTGGTCGAGACTTGAGAACAGTGTGTGCGAGTGACCACGATGGGACAAAGATGTGTGTGGCCGTTGGGTGGGATGCTGGGTATCGTAGTTGCCTAGTGGGTTGTATCCTGTATGTGACATAATATGACAAATATATTTATACAATTTTTGTTCTAAACCTTGGTATTCGTTTGAATACACCTTCATACTCCTTCCGCTGCCAGTGTGACCAATCTAATTTGGACATGTAGATGTTCACGTATTTCTCGACAATGAATGCCACACATCATTACAGCTAGTAGTTAGGGCGTTTACAGTGGGTGACGCCTGCCTTCCCTTTGCAATATCAGATTTTTGGTTAGTTGGACAAAAGAGAATGAAAAAAGAGAAGGTTGTCTTTTCTTAGATAAGAGATGTTTCCTTCTAAATAAGATAAGTCTATTTTCTCTATTGTATGTCATTTATCTTTCCTTAGCAACATAATTTTGTTATTAAAACTTAATTAGTTCTCATTTATTGCTTTGGATGGCAAATAGTCATAAGATAATGCACTGTACCAAACATATTACAGTAATTGGTTTCTCCTAATGACGCGGACTGCTAAAAGAAAGTGTGTCTAGCCATATCATTATACACGCCCTTAAGGGCATGTACAATGAGGTGACGTCAGCCTTCCCTTAGGCCTGCTGTTATCACCAGAATCTGACCAAGCCAGAGGTGGGCCGCGATCAAGATGGACGTGAGGATTGTACATGGAAGAAATACGTGAATCGGCCTTGTTTACCAAGTTGGGCTAAACTGCCCATGTATCTGTAACATATTAGATCGCATCTTAGTTTAGAAGTCAAAGTTTATCTCGTGCACGGTTTAGTGCACGCCCACATTAGAAAGTCCGCTGGACTATAAATATGTACCTAGGGTTTATGGAATAAACAACAACCAACGTTCAACCACAAACAAATCTCGGCGCATCGCCAACTCCTTCGTCTCGAGGGTTCCTACCGAGTAAGCACCATGCTGCCTAGATCGCATCTTGCGATCTAGGCGACAGTAATGCCTATCCCCGTTGTTCATGCGTTGCTCGTATCGAAGCGCTTTTGATGGCGAGCAACGTAGTTATCGTAGACGCGTTAGGGTTAGCATCGTTCTTAGCATCATATGCTCGCGTAGTGCAACCCTTGCGCGTCTAGCCGTCCTTGTGCCTCATCATGGGTGCGGGGCGGCACCCCGCTTGATCTGTGTTTAGTAGATCTGATCCGTTATGGTCGATCCTTGATTCATCAAGGATTAGTTTAATATCTGCAATAGTTAGGCCTTACAAAGGGTTGGAGGATCCAGCGGCATGCGGGGTGTAGTTTGCTTGCCCCTAGACGGGACGTTCCGAGGATCAACCTAGTGTTGGTTTTTAGGCCTTGTCTAGGGCTGGCTTACGTTCACCGTGCGTGAGCGCGAGGCCCAATCGTGAGTAGGATGATCCGATTATGCGGTGAAAACCCTAGATCGTCGTGGATCTCATACGCTTTATGTTGATCAAGCGGGACCACCATATATTCGGCCACCTTGGACGAATCATGGGTGAATCGGCTCCACGAGCCGATTCACGGGACAACTCGAGAGCCGATCGAGGCTCGTATTTAACGTGTACGTGTGTGCCCCGCGAGAAACTAAGCGAGGCATCATCCACACCTTCCCGACCAGGTATAGGTCGGGTGGCACGCCCTTGCGACCCGGCATCGGCGCGCGACCGGGGAGGCTTTGCGGGCCGTCGCTCTGAGGGACTGGGGCCAGCCGCAGCCCTAGTCGTTCCCGGCTCTACCGTGTTGGCCAGTCGCTGCCCGCCGGTGGGTTTCTGACGCCAACACATTCTGGCACGCTCGGTGGGACCATCCTCAACGTCCACGACATCCACCACATCGCCATCTACATCCAAGATGGCGGAAGAGACCCCGGTCACTTCCGAGGACCTCACTGGCGAGCTCGAGAAGAAGTTTGACGAGGCCAAGGTCCTCCTCGAAGCCGACCTCATCGGCTCTCTCCGCAAGACCCGTTCGCACGGCATCAGGCTCGACGGAGGCACACGTCCTTTGCCTGGCGACGATACGATCGACCTCAGCCACTCCATAAGGGAACCAGGGTTCTCGTTCGATGCCAATATGGCAGGGTTCGTGATTCGCCATGGCGCGGACAAAGCGGAGAGCAGCCACGCTCGTGGCAGAGAGAAGGAGGGGCCGGTCCGCGAGACCGGCCCCAAGACGACGATAAACGGTACCTGGCCGAGGAGGAGGTGAGAACCATACGGCATCCAGGCCCATTACCCGAGCATCTCCTCAGCAAATATGATCAGCCATACGACCGACGCCGCCACGGCGAAGACGACCAAGGAAATCGTCGGTCTGATGCAGGCGGGAGGTATCGTCAGAACGACGGCCACGACGACGGGTACGAACGTCGCGCCAGAGGGAGGTCTGAGGAACCGGACAACGTGGACAGGCATTGGGACTGCCCCTTCTTCGGTACTATCGCTGGGATTCCGGAATGAGCCGATTGCCAACAATCGGCAATTGCCCAGAATGTAATCAAAAGGAGAAGGGTACGGCTAAGGTGTCCGTGTTCGAGCGTCTAGGGCCTCCCCCGCTTTGGAGCAGGCATACTGAGTCCGTTCGGATGGGAGATCACGAGGAACTAGAGGACGATGATGAAGAGGATAAGTATCATCGGCCAAGATGGTGTCCTGACGGGCTCAGCCGCTCCCAAAAACGAAGAGTTCGGCGACTACGTGCGTTGGAAGAAGCCGAAAGATTATATCTGCACGCGCTGAGGAAGGCACGGCCTGACTTGGCCGCCAAAATTCAGCAAACCCTGGATGAAGAAGGTCGGCCGCAAAGAAAGGAGTGGCGCCCCAAGCAAAGGAAAGCCGATGATGAAACATCGGCTGGCACGAACATGGTCTTCATCCTTCCTGCGGAATTTAGCGCTCCAAGGTTATGTGAAGCACCTGTGGCGCAATTGGACTGCGGACCACGGCCGGTCATCTTCGAGAAGCCGCGAGAAAGAAGCTACAGGCATCTGAAGGCCCTGTACTTGAGAGGTTACATCAATGGGCAGCCTGTCAACAAGATGTTGGTGGACACCGGGGCGGCAGTTAACATTATGCCATACTCCATGCTACGTCGGTTGGGACGCTCCAGCTCGGATCTGATCAAGACCAACGTAACACTGAGCGATTTCAACGGCCAAGCATCTGACGCACAAGGTGTTCTGAATGTGGATCTGACCGTAGGAAGGAAAGCTGTCCCTACGACGTTCTTTATCGTCGACGAGCAAGAGTACCTATGCTGTGCTGTCTGGGAAGAGATTGGATCCACGCCAATCTGTTGCATTCCATCCACGATGCATCAATGCCTAATACAGTGGGATGGAGATGAAGTGGAAGTCGTCCACGCAGATGATTCAGCTGAGATTTCGACAGCCGGCATGGACATTTGGGAGACATCAGGCCAAGAGCCGCTCTCGGGCATCAATGCGGACGATCGCGAACGCATCGATGTAACAAAGAACGGGGTGAGGCTGGTTTTATCCACCGGATCGACCGTGTAGCAAGAACAACATCGATGAATAGAGATGGCGAGGCCGATCCCTGTGATCGGCCTCCAAAATTTGTGAAGGAACATTACAAAACCTTCACCGAGCAAGCGACGTGGAGGCCGATTCCAGCAATCGGCCGAAATTACCATTACCATCCGTTTTTGCCTGGGCTCAACGTTTGACCCAACAGGGACTGCCTGAAAAGCCGATACCATCAATTCTCTTGACAGAATCGGCTCGGGGGGCACCTAGATGGATGATACACGAGGATACGCAGTAGAAGCGTCTCATCCTTTGGTGATGGGTATTAAAGTATGGGGGCCGACGCGTAAAAAAAAAAAAAAAAAAAAAAACGTGCAGACATCGACTTAAGGATCAATGGAGCAGGAAGTGGATCTTCTCCTCGAGGACCCCTAACTCTCGGTGGCAAGTCTTCGAGTTCAGCAGACCAGGGGGACAGCCGATGACGAAGCAATCGGTTGTAATGTTTTGACCAAGGTGGGGACTTGGTAGCTATCACTGCCAGGGGGTGTTACGTCCAGAGTTTGGAGGGCATCAGAAGTTCAAAAACATCCCCACCGGGAGTTGCCTCAGCCTGCTAAAGACGATGAGCCGATCTGATCAGCCAGGTGCAAGATGTGAGCTGCTGAAGCTCGGGGGGCAGCTTACCCCGAAGGATCCTTTGCTACAGGAAGCCGATCTCGTTGGAATCGGTTGGCTCTGCATCACAACATGCGGAACGGGGCTGAAGAACGGGGCTGATATTGCAAAATTATCGGTTTTCAGCATGCCGGTCGATTCGGCGACAAGCCCGGGGCTCGTCATGGACACCGCTCGAAGCAGATTGCCGGCCTGGTAGATGGGCTGGTTAGACTCATGATCGGGTTTAATGATCCCTTTTGAGGTGTTTCGAGATGTAGAGCCGATGCACGGTCATCGACCTTAGTACAAGTGCGCAAAGTTGCCAGGTTGCCAGTTTCAGCAGTACTACCAGAGGAATGTTGGCATGCAAGTCAGCCTTGTCCATGGAGATGTGGGTAGTCATCCACCGTATCGACTGCCAACGGAAGAAAAGTGATCGGCTGGTGGCCTCGCAGGATAGCTCTCTTGGATGTGATCGAGCCAGCCCTAAAATGTCGATGATCCGGGAAACCGATTTGTTGGAATCGGCCGATGCGGCACCACGGTTGGGAAGTCTGGTGATGGTCCATTAGGCTGGTCCGTTTTTATCCTCGCCTTGACCGAGGCTCGGGGGCAGCTCGCCCTCAAGGTGTAGCCGGTTTTGTCGAAATCGGCTCACTCTTCGTCACGGCTCGTTGAAAGATGGTGAATTATTGCAGAAGGAAACTGCCGGAGCTGAGTGAGCGGAATTTGGAGAGGATAATGCGGCAGAAGAATGTCTGAAATTTGAAGATAATAAGGAAGCTGGACATTATTGTTGGAGTTGCCGCTAAGTCTAATATCCCATTCAGTTGAATCCGCATTTCCAAGTCCTGGGGTTTGCACAATTGTGGCTTGGCCCTGTTTGACCAAGAGTTTGGAGATCCGGGTGGATTTATCTCAAGAATTATCAAGAAAGAGACCGATGTGCTGCCATCGGCTCATTGAGCTTCGACCGAATCGACAATCGGTAGATTCAGTACGAAGGGTGATCGGCTAAATTGTCACCAAGGAAATCAGTAAGATCAAATTGGGGAATTCTTCATTGATAAACAAGGATTTCTTACATAAAAAGCCGATTGCTCTCAAAAGGCATTGCTAGGGGGAACATTGCCCCGTCTACTACTCCTAGCTCTACCCTATCTAGGGGCCGCTGCTGCCCTCGTCGTCGTCTTCATCACTGTCGTCGGCGCTGCTCCCGGCCAGCTCATCATCGGCTGCCGTGGCGGCCATCGGCGGGACCTTCGTTGTCCTCATCCACCTCATCGGCGTCATCGTCGCTCGTCGAGGTCGCCGAGATTGCCGGGCCGAGGGCGGTGGCGCTTGGCCGGTGGCTCGTCGGGCGAGCTGTCATCTTCTTCCTCCTCCCCCTTCTCTTCCGCCTCCTCGGAGGAGGGGGCCCCGTCCCAGGAAAGGTGGTCGTCGTCGCTTTCCTCCACCGCTTTCTCATTGGCGAGGAAGCAGAGGTCGCTCTCCCCATCGGTCAGGGACTGGTCGTCCCTCGACCAAATGGAGAAGTTGTGGCTCGGGTCGTCCCCGGCCTCGATGGCGCGGCGGGTGTTGGCCGCATGGGCCTCCACCGGGTCCCACTCCGGCGTTGGCTCGCGGGAAGGGGAGGACCGAGCGAGAGAGACCCGATGAAGAGGAAGGAGAGGAAGACATGGCGGCGGAGGAGGGCTTTTGGGAAGTGCTAGTGCGAAAGGGGATGAAGGAGGAAGCTACGGGAAGTGGCCAAATAAAAGGGGAATTTACGGTTTAATGCCTAAGCGGTTCCCGAAGACGTGGTGCCGGAACCGTCAAATCGTGCGGAGAAGCTGAGAAGGCAAGACGTCATCATGGAAAATGCCGTGGCGGTTCCGCTCCGCCACGACATGACCCGGCGAAGGAAAAGCGTAATGATTTTGGAAATGTCATTTCCAAAACCAGGGGGGCATGTGTTATCACCAGAATCTGACCAAGCCAGAGGTGGGCCGCGATCAAGATGGACGTGAGGATTGTACATGGAAGAAATACGTGAATCGGCCTTGTTTACCAAGTTGGGCTAAACTGCCCATGTATCTGTAACATATTAGATCGCATCTTAGTTTAGAAGTCAAAGTTTATCTCGTGCACGGTTTAGTGCACGCCCACATTAGAAAGTCCGCTGGACTATAAATATGTACCTAGGGTTTATGGAATAAACAACAACCAACGTTCAACCACAAACAAATCTCGGCGCATCGCCAACTCCTTCGTCTCGAGGGTTCCTACCGGTAAGCACCATGCTGCCTAGATCGCATCTTGCGATCTAGGCAGCGTAATGCCTATCCCCGTTGTTCATGCGTTGCTCGTACTGAAGCGCTTTTGATGGCGAGCAACGTAGTTATCGTAGACGCGTTAGGGTTAGCATCGTTCTTAGCATCATATGCTCGCGTAGTGCAACCCTTGCGCGTCTAGCCGTCCTTGTGCCTCATCATGGGTGCAGGGGCGGCACCCCGCTTGATCTGTGTTTAGTAGATCTGATCCGTTATGGTCGATCCTTGATTCATCAAGGATTAGTTTAATATCTCGCAATAGTTAGGCCTTACAAAGGGTTGGAGGATCCAGCGGCATGCATGGTGTAGTTTGCTGCCCCTAGACAGGACGTTCCGAGGATCAACCTAGTGTTGGTTTTTAGGCCTTGTCTAGGGCTGGCTTACGTTTACCGTGCGTGAGCGCGAGGCCCAATCGTGAGTAGGATGATCCGATTATGCGGTGAAAACCCTAGATCGTCGTGGATCTCATACGCTTTATGTTGATCAAGCAGGACCACCATATATTCGGCCACCTTGGACGAATCATGGGTGAATCGGCTCCCCGAGCCGATTCACGGGACAACCTCGAGAGCCGATCGAGGCTCGTATTTAACGTGTACGTGTGTGCCCCGCAGGAAACCAAGCGAGGCATCATCCACACCTTCCTGACCAGGTATAGGTCAGGTGGCACGCCCTTGCGACCCAGCATCGGCGCGCGACCAGGAGGCTTTGCGGGCCGTCGCTCTGAGGGACTGGGGCCAGCCGCAGCCCTAGTCGTTCCCGGCTCTACCGTGTTGGCCAGTCGCTGCCCGCCGGTGGGTTTCTGACGCCAACACCTGCCATGTACTTCCTCTAGTCCTTTTTAATTGACTCAAATTTAGTATAAAGTTGTATAAATCCGAGTCAATTAAAAGAGACAGGAGGAAGTAGGATTTTTGCTCAGTTGGTGGAGAGAGAATGAAGAAAAAGAATGTTGTCTTCCCTTAGCTAAGAGGTGGTCTCTTATGAAATAAGAAAAGACTATTTTCCCCCATTGTATGAGTCGTCTTCCTTTAGCCACATAATTTTCTACTAAAAATAATTAATTATTATTTATTGTAAGGGATGAAAATAAAAGATAACGCATTGTAGCCTTGATATTTATCGTCTTCTCAAGACATGTCTTCCCTACCATTGTACATGACCTATTAGTTTCTCTTTCACGGGCTCTCGACAATTAAAAATGTTGGCATCCTAAAGATATAGAAGTTGTGTGCCCGTCGAATCTCCTGGGATCCGATCGGTTTTCGTGCTTGTTGGTATGATTTCATGTCAGTCTCTTCCGATCTACGGTTGTCATCATTGGTAATGGTTGCTTCTCTGGTGCGCTGGTCCTTTGGGACCTTAGCTCGACGACTTCCCGGTTGTCTACTACAACAAGTTCTACTACGACAAGCTTTGCCCGGCTCCAGCGATGGAGGAGTGAGGACAGCGGCGCGCCTTTGGCTCGTGCTAGTGTTTGTAGTCGTCGCTAGGTGTTCTAAGTGCCAATTTGTAATTTTCTTTACTTATTGGTCTATTTGTACTACCGTTGATGATTATTATTAGATCGGTGGATTTTTCAAAAAAATTAAATATAGAAGCATAACAAATATCATATGTATACCGCCGCCTGCCTGCACGCGGCACGCTCCAGAAAAGCAAACTAAACCAGCATCACCTGACTGTGCCGGCCGTCGGCCACAACAAATGCCGTTAAGTTTGTCACCATATGCGTCCTCATTTCCCAAACGCATCCAAATGTCGAAAGCAAAGTATTCCGCGTACTATGGTGGCCAACAAGAATACACACAAAAAAAAAAAAAAACGGTTGCAGTCCGGCACCCTGTCATGTACATCTCCGGCCGTGGCCGCCGGATCGACCTACCTCCAAGAATGAATGAACAGCTCGTCGGCAAACCCACTGCACGTATCCGCGAACGGGCGAAGCCATGCATGCATGATGCATCTACGGCGCCACCGGCAGCCGCATGGCGCGGGAGTGCAACTTCCTCAGCGTGTCGCCGAACCTGTCCAAGTCCAGGCTCACGTTCTGGCCGCCGAGGTAGACGCGCGCGGTGATCTCCCACCCACCCTTTTGCTTCGCCTTCTCCGGATCGGTCAGCACCACGTCGTCCGCCGCGTATCGCCGCCGCAGCGAGCTCTCGTTTGCCACCACGTCGTACTGCTCGTAGTGGACCTCCATCATGCCGCACGCCGCCGCGTAGCAGCCGCGCGCGATGGGCGGCACGCCGAGCGGGGCCACCTGGAGGAGAGCGGCGCGGCCGGGGCGCAGGAAAAGGAGCTTGGTCAGGTCGGCACCGTGCACGCCTAAGAGCACGTCCAGCGCGCTTATGGCTGCGTACTCCGACGACATGGGCGCGCCGTTTGCCGTCTCGAGGATGGAGACGTCGAACCCCACGGACGACGCAAGCTGCGCCACGGCGGCCTCGTTCTCGATCACCCGCGTCCCCTTCCTCGACACGATCCCCAGCCTCGGACGCCGTGGAGACGTGTTCGTCGCCATGCCGCGCTCCGGCGGCTTGACGGCGTCGTCGTCTTTGTAGGAGTCAGCGAGGAAGTTGTGGAAGTCCGCGAGGGTGCGGTTGTCCTTGGTCCTCTCGGGGTGGACAGCGAGGATGCCGTGGAAGCGGGTCCCGACGATGGCGCCCGGGAAGCAGTGCGTGCGCTTGTCGTGGAGGATGTCTATCACATGGTGGTCCGAGAGGCCGGAGACGAGTTCCCTGAACGTGCCGGCCCACCACGGGTTGTACGCGAGGACGACCAACACGACGCGGCGGCGGAGGTGCTGCACCGTCAGCCACGCCGGCAGGAACGCGTCGTTGAACGCGTGGAACATGTTGCCCGTGTACCCGCCCGCCGTCATCACCAGCGCCGGCGCGTCGTGGACCACGTCGCACCGGTGCCGCTCGGACGCCGCGTCCTCCGGTGTGGCCGCCCGGAGCCGGACCTCGTGGATCCTCTCCATCAGGTGCCGCTCCCACTTGCGCGTGTAGGGACGGATCAGCTCCTCCTTCACGACCACGGTGGCGTTGGGCTCGGCGCGCGACGGAGGGAAGAGAAGGAACGACAGGGACGCGGCGTCCGTGCGCACGTCGCCGGCCATGAAGCAGACGTCTGTGTTGAAGTCCGAGCGGTCGCAGCAGATGCCGTGGCTGGGCATCGACGCGCACGGGGAGCCCACCTGATTGTCGAGAACCAGTGCCTCCTCGTCGACGGCATTGCCGCCGCCACTGTGGACGCTTTGTCCCTGTCCTCCTTCCACTCTACCCAACGACGATGGCCGCGGCTTGAAGAAGTCGACATCGGCTACGGATGTCAAAGAAGGCGCCAGGAACCGCGGGGCGTAGACGAGCGCGCACATGACGACTGTGAGGAGGAAGATGAAGTGGACGTACCCCGGCCACCTGCTGACCTTCTTACCACCCCCACCACTACCGCTCCCGTCCTCCATGGCGCCGAGGATCTTCTCGTCGGCGGGCATCGATGCCATGACGTCGGAAACTGGAGAAATGGAAACCGGATCGGTGCAGCTAGCTACGCGTTGAACGCGATCGGCTTTGTCGCGTTCGCGCTGGTCGACCGGGTGCGTTATATAGGCCGGCGAACGAGTCGAGTCGCACACGCCGGCGCTCTGGGCATTGGTGTGCGTGCGAAAATTCCATGACCAGCCTCTGTCAGCTGACCCGTTCCATTCCAAGACCATCTGGTTTGCGTCAGTTTTCTCTGTCGCTGTTCACAGACGTTCCCTGGGTTCAGCTATCTTCCAGCTTTTCTTCATCTCTCGCGTTCAGCGGCAATAGATTTCTGGCGACAACTTGCGGAAGAGAGTACGTAGTACACGGCGCACGCTCTCCACTCAGTCGCCTACACGTATCACATCTGGAGTACGCGTTAGACTGCTAGAGTAAGCAGCAACTCGATGATACAGATAGATCAGGACGTAATATGAAAGCTCCTCTTTTTTTAACAAAGAAAGCTCTTTTTTAATTTCTTCCAAAAAAAAGATCATACTATTATTTCTGTACAGCGTAAGCTTGAGCTTTGTCAATAAAAAAGGACACACAGAAAAAGATTGGAAACTTGCTAACTTTGATGGATAACCGGACGACCGTTTAGTGTGAAACGTCTACTACACGATTGTCAAACTTTGATGTAACAATATGATGTCTTTGCAAATTTAGCCTGATCAGTTTCTGTATTTGTATTAATGCATAATATAGGAGTAGTAGGTGCGTGCCAATCTAAGGTGTCCAATACGAGGAGGCTTATTATGACGGTACAGGCTAAAGCAGGAAGCAAGTGAAAGCCAGGTTTATCGCGTTCTTCCTCATATGGTATGTGACAGAATTAATTAAGGAAGTAGCTATATATGTACTTTCAATTGACAACGTCTGGTGCTTGGAGTTGGACTCTATCTGCCACGAGCAGTTGTGTCTAGATGTGAAACGGTGGGCACTCACGCCGAATTTACAAAGGCCCACATGATATTTTCAGATAAAAATGGCCACCAACTAAATCAACAAAATAGGAGTTATATCCTACAAAACAAATACCGTTGGAAACTTATTTTGAATGTGAAACCAATAATTTATTTTTGTGGCGTGTAAGTCATATGTTGTTGATCGAATGTATGGTCAATTTTTAATGAGCATACTGGACACCAAACCTTGGCCCCTCGCCGACACGCGGTTTTTCATTCATTTTTAGGTTACTTTTGGAGTTTTTTTTTTTTGAGACGGTGAGACGACGACTACATCTTGAAGTCGGAACAAGGTCCATCCCGCTCTATCCTTGTTGTGGTGGTGTGTCTAGCTACTGCGGAGGGCATCTGGGATTGTGTATCCCGCGGATCACCTAGGATCATATTTGCATGAAAAATAACTTTGTCAACTAGAGTTCACATCTTTTTGTAAGAAAATTTTCATTTTATATTTTATTAGTGTAAAATGGCTTTTTATTAAGTACAAAATGTACATGAGAAAAATGCACCAGGATTTTTTTAATATATAACCATTGGGTAGACAATTCTGAGAGATGGCATTTGCTTCAGCTTGTAACTCAAATTTGACTAGCTTTTCATTAAATAGTGAGAAGCCGCTTAAATGAGGGGAAAATGGCTAGAAACTTTCGAAATTCATTGAAGTTGGGAAATAAAGTTAATGAAGCTAGACTCCGACAATGTCCTTTAAAGCGGGACTTTATCTTTATTGTTTTATTTTAAAATAAATGTATGAAATAAAATTACATTATAAACATGGACAAGTACGTTCTTTTGTGTCAAGTTCATATGCATTCCTCTCTTCCTCTATGAGAAATCTAGTAGTACTAGTATATGAATATTTATTGGCAGTTAAATTTCAGAAGTGGGTACTTTCTTCTTCTGCGTGGCTGACACGAGAACCAACATCTCCTCCTCTTCCCACTCCTCTTCCGATGGCTCCTGATCGGCGCAGGCCTAGAACTCCTGCCGCGTGAACACGTCTTGGGAGCCGCGCTGGATGATTTCTTCCATGGCCTCCTAGGACATACATCCGAACACGTTGTGGGCGTTGGGCCCGGCGGGCCGGTACAACTGCAACGATGGCGATCGGACGACATTGCGATCCCCTCCAAGATAATGTTCATGGCCGAATGAGAAAAGAACGTTTACGGGCCGAATCTATGCTTTCGGGGGGGCAAGTGGGCAAATTCACTCCACCTAGGTAGCTGCATTCCAGTGTTGAAATCAACGTGTCTTAGGGCCTGTTTGTTTGGCCTGTGGCTGGCTGTGCAGGAAAAGCTGCTGTGCAGGGAAAGCTGATGTGCAGGAGAAGCATCAACCGTCAGCAAAAGCTTACAGTACATGAAGAAAAAAGGGGATGGAAGGCTCACCTTCAGGGAGCTCGGCCGGGGAGGAGCGGGCGGACAGGGGCGAGTCGGCCGACGGCGTGTTCCGGCTGGGACGGGGCCGAATCGGGACTTGCTGCCGCCGTTGACCTTCAAGGACTAGGCGGGAGCGGGCCGGACGGGCGGACAGGGGCGAGTCGGCCGAGTCGGGCGGACGGGGAGGGAGGACGGTGGGGGTCGGCCGGGAACGGAGGAGGGGGAGGGTCGCCGGCGGCCGACAGGAGTGGCGGCGGCGGCCTTGTGCGGGTGGCGGCGCGGGTGATGCGTGGGGAAACCCTAGCCTGCTGCGGGTGGTGTCTCTCCTCTATCGTGGTTCTGGAGACAAATCGATTCGGGTCGGCCGAGCATAAGGAGTTTGGGAAAAAACTGATTCCACTCAGCGGTGGCAGCCCACATAAATATTCCGGAACGATATGGGCAAGTCAAAAAAACGGTTAGCTGGTTAAAGTGAAAGCTGCGGGAAGCCACACAAAGCACCTCCGGAGGTGCTTTCCCGAGCCTGCCTATTTCGATCGATGGCTTCGGCAAAGCCAGAAGCGAAGCTGTCCCGTTTGTTTGGAAATCGCTGCTTATTCTACTGGAAAGCCCCCAAAAGCTGAAACAAACAGGCCCTTAGCCAACAAGTATGTCGAGTTCAAATCATACCAGCATCTCTCCGTACACCCAGGGTGTGGTCGAGCAAGTCCACCACGTGCAGTCGTGAAGCATGCATTACGCTGGATAGGTAGGTCGTGGATGGGGGAGCTAGCTGCTCCGAAAATGAGAGAATTGAATCCACCTTGATCTCCACATGGGGCTGCGTGTGCTCACGCTCAGGTGGGCTTAACCCATTTTGGTGCCAGGCCAAGACCAAGCACAAACAGCATATCGATCCGCACTAAAGAACCCTTTTTCAATAAAGAAAATATATTAATATCAAGAAGATATCAAATTAACCTCTGCAACTACCCAGTACCAATGGTAGTACATATGCACCTGCTAGAATTTAGCCTTGGGCCTTAGCCCATGTCCCAATATAAATTCTGAAATTCTGTTGACCCATGTGGGAATTGCAAGGGGTCGGACTAAAGTTTAGTCCCACATTGCTAGTTGGGAGAGAGTTGGAGTGGTATATAAGGTGGGATGTTCTAGTCCTTGTAAGTGAGCGAGAAGAGAGAGATCCCTCGCGCACTCCTCCTCTGGCCGCCACACCACGCCACGGGTTGGGGGAATCTCGCCGAGCCGTTCCGGTTTTTCTCCATCGTGGACTCGGACGTGGGCTGCGCCCCACGACCTTCCCGAACCGCACTATATAAGCGCGAACGCGAACCCTAGGATGAATGAGCCACCATATGCGACCGCCTCTTTTCAGTTCATTGCGCCGCCGCCTTCGTCTTCCTCATCCCGTCCTTCGGCGTGCACCGAGCGGCGGGACAGTAGGCCTCTGGAACCTTGCCTCTTGTAGACCTGTACGGGTGAGGGGCAATCGGGTTTTTGGGGAGTGCTTATGCGTGACTACTGGCAACACGATGTCGTCCGACGACGAGTTCCCGAATGATGACTTCTTCCCGGACATCGACAACCTCTTCGACAACCTCAACATGGGCGACAAGCAGGATCCTGCTACTGCCGCCAACATCGCCGCTGCTGCTGCTTCCTCCTCGTTTTAGATCTTGCTAGAGTTTCTAGTACCGCTGACTGGAGTAGATGTGATAGGTTTATGTTGTCTAGATGCCATCTGTTCATCTACACCGTTGATCTGCATGATTAGTTCATCTGCTATTTATGTAGTCATGATTTGTCAAGTATTAGTCCGGATTAAATCATATGATAATTTGCTTATATTTTCAACAATCCAAAAACCTGATTATAGGCAAATGAATTCAAGTGGCATTGTCGCTGCTACTAGGCCGCCTCTCTTTGATGGTTCACACTATAAGAGGTGGCGCACGAGGGCAGTTCTCTGGTTTCAAAACCTGAATTGCGATAGCGCCCTTTATGCCAAGCCCGAGGGTGATCTTTCTCCTGCTCAGGAGGAAGCTTACAAGAAAGTATATGCCATCTTTAAGGCGGCTCTCTTCAGTATTCTTGCGGACAACATTGTTGACCCGTACATGACTTTTGAGCATGGTAAGGATGCGTGGGATGCACTCGAGGCCAAATTTGGGGTCTCCGATGCTGGCACTGAGTTGTATGTCATGGAGCAATACTATGACTACAAGATGACTGGTGACCGCTCCGTTGTTGAGCAAGATCGTGAGATACAGTCACTTGCCAAAGAAGTTGAGCAGTTTAAGTGTACTTTACTGGACAAGTTTGTGGCCGGTGGCATTATTGCCAAGCTTCCTCCTTCATGGAGGAATTTGTGATACGTCTCAAACGTATCTATAATTTTTGATGCTCCATGCTTGTTTTACACCAATTCATATATGTTTTGGTTACACTTCATTGCACGTTTACATGATTTCCGGCACTAACCTATTAACAAGATGCCATAGTGTCAGTTCCCTGTTTTCTGCTGTTTTTGTATTTCAGAAAAGTTGTACAGGAAATATTCTCGGAATTGGACGAAACAAAAGCCGAAGTCAATATTTTACCGAAATGAAGACGAAATCCAGAGGGGGTCGAAGAGGCGCAGCAGGGCGCCCAAACCACCCCTAGGCGCGGCCTGGACCTGGCTCGCGCCTAGGGTAGGTCTAGGCCCACCAGGCGCCCCATCGACCTAAATCCTCCGCCTATTTATACATCTTCTCGGGAAAACCCTATATACCCGAGCCTCCATCCACGAAAAGTTCCGTCGCGGCCGCCATCGCAGAACCCATCTCGGGGGATTCTGAAGCTCTTCCCGGCACCCTGCCGGAGGGGGAAATCATCGCCGGATGCATCTACATCGCCATGCCCGCCTCCGAAGTGATGCGTGAGTAGTTCATCCCTGGACTATGGATCCATAGCAGTAGCTAGATGGTTGTCTTCTCCACCTTGTGCTTCATGTGTCGATCTTGTGAGCTGCCCTACATGATCAAGATCATCTTTATGTAATCCTATATGTTTGGTTTGCTGGGATTGATACGTCTCCAACGTATCTATAATTTCTTATGTTTCATGCTAGTTTTATGACAATACCAACATGTTTTAGTCATACTTTATAATGTTTTTATGCATTTTCCGGTACTAACCTATTAACAAGATGCCGAAGCGCCAGTTCCTGTTTTCTGCTGTTTTTGGTTTTAGAAATCCTACACAGGAAATATTCTCGAAATTGGACGAAACAAAAGCCCATGGTCTTATTTTCCACGGAGCCTTCCAGAACACCGAAGAGGAGACGGAGAGGAGCCACGAGGCAGCCACCCCATAGGGCGGCGCGGCCCCACCCCTAGCCGCGCCGCCATATGGTGTGGGCCCCTCGGGCACCCCCTGCGCCGCCCCTTCGCCTACTTAATCCCTCCGTCGCGAAAATCCTAGTACCGAGAGCCCCGATACGGAAAAAGTTCCAAAGACGTCGCCGCCGTCAATCCCATCTCGGGGGATTCAGGAGATCGCCTCCGGCACCCTGCCGGAGAGGGGAATCATCACCGGAGGGCTCTACATCACCATGCCCGCCTCCGGACTGATGCGTGAGTAGTTCATCCATGGACTACGGGTCCATGGCAGTAGCTACATGGTTGTTGACGTGGGCATTGCCCTTCGGTTAACCAGTATTGCTCTACCCTATACGATCCATATGGAGGCCCATGAAGGTACCCGAAGGGAAGATGGGCCACTAGGGCGGTGCGGTGGAAGATTACTTGAAATACAAGACACGGAAGAAGCCGAACAAGGAAAGATTAGAGATAGATCTATTGTAAGCCTACTCGTACTCGATTAGACCTTTCGGGACCTGGCCACCTATATAAAGGCCAGGAGAGGGGCTATCGAGGGGCACAATCAATCTTAGCGATCTTAGCCAACAGAAGCTTAGAACTAGGTTACCCTAGCGATCAGCTATCTCGACGAGATCACAGCCGAACTATTCGGCACCCCATTGTAACATTGTTTTCTTCATAATCAAGGAACAGACAAGCATGACGTAAGGGTTTTACCTCATCGAGGGCCCCGAACCTGGGTAAATCGCTCTCCCCGCTTGTCTGCGTACCGATGTCTCGTGTCAGCTTGCAGGATTCCATCAACCCTAAGCCCCAATCGGAGGGCATTGCCGAGGAGCACCCTCGACAATTGGCGCCGCTCGTGGAAACCTGCCGGTACAAGGCAGGGCATCGGCAGTACCAGTCACGTCCGCAGCGTTCGTGCTCGAGTCACCAACACCTCCAGGACCAAAAGATCCGATCTACTGCGAGCCCTTCGAATTCGCAGCACACCTCAAGCCGTCGCACCCGGCCCCTTCAGAATCGAGTGACGACATGACCACCACCTTTGGAGGCGTCCACTTCATCATCGACTCCGGAGGCTTTCTTCGCCTCCCAAGGATAGGTACGTCCGGTTTGGGCCCCTCGGTCTCAACAGAAGATACCCGGGCAGCAACCTTGGAAATTCCGCCCAGAAGCATGCATGGAGGTAACCGAGGGAACCTCGATCACGCAACAGGGAGAAAGAAAAGGCGAAGGGAATCATACTATGGAGAACGGGAACAGGAGGGCATGCAATCGATCCATGGCCGCGCCCGTTCACCGCACCTATCAGCCACGGAGCAACTCGATGCGCCATGCTTCCTCCACTCCTATATCGACCCGAAGGACGGGCGGGAAAAATCCAGTCACCTATTAAGGAACTGCCGACACTTCCTGGAAATTCGAGAGTTCTGTGATGACCTCAGGAGTGAAGCTATATCGAGAGTTCACATAATGGAGAAAAAGGCAAGATCTTACAGCTATCGGGCGGAGCCATATATCCCGGAACCGTACAAACCAATGGAGAAGGATGAGTACGTGCCAGCCGAGGTATTCCCAGAACCGCGCGGGCATGTCAGCATGATCCATAAAACCAGCTTCTCAAAAAGGGAAATCAAGAAATTCTCACGAGAAGTGAAGTACGCAGAAGTCGATATGGTCGATACACCTGAATTCATCAACTGGTCGAGCAAAGTATCTCCTTCGACGAGTCAGATCACCCGAAAGCTGTCCCTAGACTAGGCCACGCAGCTCTAGTCCTCGAGGCGCAGATCGGAGGGTACAACATGAGTAAAGTATTCATGGACGGAGGAAGCGGCTTAAACCTACTGTTCGCCAACACAATGAAAGCTATGGGTTTAACAGTCGATATGCTGAGGGAGTCCGACACAGGATTCCACGGCATTATACCGACTCGACCCGCTTACTCTCTTGGAAAAACGTCATTGGATGTGGTCTTCGGCACGCCCACCAATTTCAGAAGAGAAAAGATCGAGTTCGAAGTTGTCGACTGGGAGTCTCAGTATCATGCCATCCTCGGCAGGCCGGCGTTCGCCAAGTTTATGGCCATACCTCATTATGCATACCTAAAACTGAAGATGCCAGGCAACAACGGAACTCCGATAACCGTTCACGGGAGTTTTGCTCGGTCAGACACCTGTGACAGGGAATTCCAGAAGATCGCTTCAAAATTCGGCGCTAAGGAGGAACTCAATGCGATCGACGCAGCTGTGGATCATACGCAGCCACCAGCCGATAACCGAAACGTAAGATCCGACGAGTTTGACGCTGCAAAGGAAGCCAAGAAGCTGCAGGTGCACCCCACTGACCCGAAGAAAACGATCAATATATCGGCTGACCTCACGGTTGCATAGGAAGGCGCGCTCATCGAGTTCCTCCGTGAGCGCTGGGAGATATTTGCATGGGAACCATCCGACATGCCAGGTATCCCCAGGGAACTCGCTGAGCACGCCCTTAATGTTGACCCGACAGCCAAACCAGGCAGGCAGATCGATGCGTCGATTCTCGTAACCCAAGAGGAGAGCAATTGGTGAGGAAATCAATCGACTTCGTAAAGCAGGATTCATCCGAGAGCTCAAGGAATCGAGTGGGTGGCTAACCCCGTCATGGTACCCAAGAAGGACACCACCGCTCTGCGTATGTGTATCGATTACACCGGCCTCAACAAACACTGTCCTAAAGACCACTTCCCGCTGCCTAGAATTGACCAGATAGTTGATTCCACAGGCGGATGCGACCGCCTCTCCTTTCTCGATGCTTACTCTGGGTATAATCAGATCAAATTGAAGAAGGAAGATTAGGAGCTAACCGCGTTCATCACCCCACACGGCGTTTTCTGCTACAACGTCATGACCTTCGGGTTGAAAAACGCGGGAGCAACTTACCAACGCTGCATGCAAGCTTGCCTTGGAGAGCAGATCGGACGAAACATCGAGGTCTACATCGACGATATCGTGGTAAAAACAAAGCACACTGCCACACTCGTCGATGATCTGCGGGAAACCTTCGATAACCTAGACAGGTATAAGATCAAGTTAAACCCCAAAAAGTGCTTTTTCGGAGTACCAGGAGGGCAAGTACTAGGATACTTCATCTCGGCCGGGGGATCGAAGCCAACCCTTTGAAAATCAAAGCTATTCTCGACATGGAGCCGCCAAAGAATCTGCACCAAGTGCAGCAGTTGGCAGGACGCTTAGCAGCACTCAGCAGGTTCATTGCCAAGCTGGGAGAAAAAGCTTTGCCTTTCTACAATCTGATGAAAAAATCGGAAAAGTTCGAGTGGACAAAGGAGGCGCAGGAATCCTTCGACAATCTAAAGAAGATCTTGTCGACATCTCCAGTCCTTGTAACCCCCCGTGAGAAGGAAACGCTGCTCATGTACATAGCTGCGACAGCCCAAGTCTTCAGCAGCGTCTTGGTTGTTGAACGAGAAGAAGCAGGGAGAGTCCACGGCGTACAGAGGCCCGTTTACGACCTCAGTGAAGTACTCACACCTGCAAGACAAAGGTACCCCCATCATCAGAAGCTGGCGTATGCAGTATGAAGATCGGCCCGCAAGCTACGGCACTATTTCACCGAGCATCCGATTGTCGTTGTGAGCGAGGCGCCGTTGAAAAATATAATGACCAATCCAGAGGCCACTGGTCGAGTGTCCCAATGGGCTATCGAGATAGCACCTCACGACATAACTTATGTCAATCGAACGGCCATAAAATCCCAAATCCTCCCAGACTTCGTGGCAGATCGGATTCAATCCCGGACACCGGTGGCACCCGACATGTCGGGATCATGGATAATGTATTTCGACGGGTCAAAACGAAGCACAAGTGCGCTGCAGCAGGAGTAGTGCTGATATCACCACAAGGAGATAAGATGAAGTACATATTGCGTATGAACTTCCCTCTCGCCGACAAACAATGAAGCAGAATACGAAGCACTCGCTGCATGGAATGAAGATGGCAAAGGCGTGTGGGGCGACTCGCCCGGAAATCTACGGGGACTCAAACTTGGTGGTACAACAGTCGATGAACCTGTGCGACGCAGTTAGCGACAACATGATCGCCTATCGACAGCTGTATCAAAACATGGAAGCCAAGTTCGAGGGGTGTGAGCTCAAACATATCGGTAGATCCAGCAACGAGGAAGTCGACACCTTAGCTAACATCGGCTCCATGTGTTCTCCCATCCCAGACGGAGTATTTTACGAAGTAATCACTCAGCGATCAATAAAAGAGAAGGCGCCGACACCTTTAAAACCATCGACTGAAGAAGCAGAGGCAAACCCACAGCAAGTTACTGATGAAGCTCCAGCTCTCCCAGCCGAACAAGTTCTCCTCCTCGAGCCATTATGGACTAAACCGCTCCTGGCGTACCTGACAAGGCAGGAACTGTCGGTAGATCCAGTAGAAGCAAAACGAATCGTCAGGCGATCAAAAGCTTTCACCATAGTAAACGGTGAACTCTACAAGCGTAGCATTTCCGGTATTTCCCAAAGGTGCATTGCCATCGACGACGGAAGAGCACTGCTGCGCGAGATACACGAGGGAACTTGCGGGCATCATGCGGGAAGTAGGGCTCTCGTAGCAAAAGCCTTCAGGGCAGGATTCTACTGGCCAACGGCAGCATCGGATGCTCGAGATTTGGTCATGAAGTGCGACCCTTGTCAACGGTTTTCTCCAAAACCGCACGCCCCTGCAACAGACCTAATGACGATACCACTGCATGGCCGTTCGCCCAATGGGGACTCGATCAAGTCGGGCCACTGCCGAGATCATCGCCTGGAGGACACACGTACCTATTAGTCGCGGTCGATAAATTCACAAAGTGGATCGAGGCAGTACCAGTACGAAACCAGAAGGCAAAAACAGCAGTCCAGTTCTTCAAGGAGATAACATGTCGGTTCGGCGTACCTCACAATATCGTCACAGATAATGGAACCAACTTCGACTCCAAAGAGTTCCGAGAATTCTGTGATGACAGGGGCATAAAACTGAAGTTTGCATCAGTGGCTCACCCGCAAACAAACGGACAGGTGGAAAGGATCAACGTTCTAATAGGGGACGGCCTCAAGAAATGCCTTACAGGCGCAGAGGGAGCTTGGGTCGAAGAATTACCATCAGTACTATGGAGTTTGCGTACCACGCCTAATAGGTCGACGCAGTACACCCCATTTTTTCTGGTACATGGAGCCGAAGCAGTCCTACCAGCTGATGTTCGATTCGAAGCACCTCGAGTGACGGCATACACAGAACCTTCTTCCAACATCGCACTGCAAGATGCCGTAGACCTACTAGATGAAGCTCGAGACATTGCTTTAGCCAGGACCACGGTATATCAGCAGGCGCTGAGGAACTACCACAGTCGACGAATGCGCAATCGATGCTTCAGCGTTGGAGATATGGTACTGCGGCTGAAACAAAAAAGACCCTCGAAACTCGAGTCTCCATGGGAAGGACCTTACGTCGTCACCGAAGTGATACCAGGAAGAGCGTACAGGCTCAAAAATCCAACTTCGGGAAAAGATGTCGAAAACCCATGGAATATCGCACACCTGCGACGGTTCTATACATAGGGCGCAATTGTTTTTATTATTTCAATAGCCTTTAAGGTTGATTTTTCTTTATGAATAAAGTTTTAATCAGGTTCTCTGCCTCCTTTTCTTCAATTCAGGCCCCACCACCTGAACAGGTCGACTGCGGCCCTTACCTTCGGCTCTTACTCCCATCGGGAGCATTGGCCCATAAAACACGCAGTGTCATTAATTAAATACTCTCAACGAGAGCTAAGATTAGTGGCACACAAAAAGAAAACAACCAATCCAAGCCTCGAGAAAATACGCGAGTGCTGCCGTCGATGGTTACATTATCACAAAATAAGGCTCAAACCGGTGCACCGAGTGACGATGGCAAGCGTATAATTCCCTCGAATAAGTCGACGGGTCTCGCTCTTACAAAACTTACACAAAGGCTTCGCAATAACATTGCATAATTCAACGAAGTCGTCGGGAGAGCAGGTTGAACTGATCACTCAGCCGGCCCCGGCAAATGAAATATCAATCGAATTAACATAGCGTACAACGTACGCGATAAATTTATACAAAATAATCCTATGCAGGAATTAAAGCTATCACATTCATAGTCGAGCTCCTTGGTCCCAATGAGCCTTCAGATCCTTCTCAAGGCACAACTCCATTCGGGAAACGATGGTGTATGCAGGACCTCTGGCGGCATCATAATATTGGCCCAAGTTCTTCTCGCATTTGCTACGGCTTCCAAGTCTAGAGACGGGTGACATGCCAATGTCGAAGCAAGAGCAAGCTCCGCACCCGCCAAGAGTTCCTTCCGCACCAACCGCCGAATCCTTTCGGGGGACTTGAATCGGGTGAACAAAGCGGATAAGGTTTCGTGTGCTTGGTCTAGGGGAAACAAGGTGTTCCAAACCATCGTGAGATGAGCGTGGAACTTATCAAAGTAATAATGCGCCTTCCCCACCCGATACTTGAACTTTGCCATGACGACAGCCTTCGGACGATGCAGCCACAAGCCATGATTCGGGTGCGCAACGTCAGTCATTGCTTCAACCTCTTCGTGGATCTTTTTGTTCTCCTCAGCCGCATCTGAAGCTACAACCTGGAAAGGAATAAGAACCAGTTAAGGGAATATTTGAAACATGTTGCGAAAAGCGTAAACATGGGCTAATACTTACAGCCCAAACTTTCGGTAGCAATATGGAGACCATCAAGAGCATACTGTTCGATAGCTGTCGCCATCTCCCCTTTTTTCTTCACCAAGTCCGCCATCGCACGAAGAGAAGTAATATCTTTGTCTAAACTAGACACCTGGTCACGCAAGCGGCGAACGAGGCCTGATTCTTCATTACCTGAAGGATTCGGCAAAAGCCCAGGACGAGAAGAAGACGGAGGAATCTGCAGTGCAATCCTTAATTCAGACTAAGTATCAAAGTAAAACTCCCATCGGGAGCGCTGGGTATATATGATACATTCAAAAGCATGTTCAAATTGGCAACAGAGCCGAAATAAAGTTGAACTACAACGAAGTTACGACTAGTCTTATTTACAACAAGTCAAATAAAAAGTTCAAGGGTCCGCTGATGACGAGCCAGGGGCGGATTCGGGAGCTGGCTTGGCTTGAGCTTCATCCACCAGCTTCAGAAGTCGGTTTGCACAAGTAACTGCTGATCGCTTGTAAGGTTCAAGATTGATTAAGTTATGGTCATCATCGACAGGCAACATTTTGGACAACTCCTCCAAATTTGATCCCATCCCGTGACCCATGAGCAATTGAAAAGTGAGAACCGCCCCAAATAAACGGCTGCGGCGTTTCAATACCTCCACAGGCTCGGAAGGATCAACAAGGAAAGAAGCCGCCATATCGTCAAGAGTCTTGTCCTCCTTCATCTTCGGGAAGATCATCGAGTATAACCTCGACAGCGCCCCTTTGGCCTTTTTCAAAAGACCAAGCACTTGGATGTTAGACTCGGCAGCAAGCGACAAGGCGTCGGCTATGGAGTCCTCTCGAAGCTGATGACGACGGGTGACAGTTAAGTCGACATCATCTGAGAAAAAGACAGATCAGTAATCAATAACAGAAACACCAAGACAGAAAACGGCAAATTACGGGTTTTACCTAATAAATTCTTGATGGATTCGCGAAGAGCGCCTTCCTTTTTGTCGATTACAGCCGCTGCTGCGTGCCTGGCATCTTGCTCATCCTTCAGCCGCTGCTTCAATTTCTTCACCTCCTCCTTCAGCAAGACGTTCTCGTTCTTGGCATCGGTGGCAAGCATGTTGGCCTCCAGCACTTGATCAGCCGAAGACCTAACAGTCTTTCGAAGTTGGGAGTTTTCAATCTCTAGTCGGGTGAACTCTTCGGCGAACTCCACTACAGCATCGACTGTGGCATAGATCGGCTGCGACGAGATAAGATCATAAGGATCCAGTCGATAAAAGGAAATCCAACGAAATGAAGCAAGTTAAATACTTACATGATCGCGGCTAGCCGATGAAGCAGGAACGTCACCAGGAGGGATAACTGTCGACACTGGAACCTTCTCTACGGCCGTTCGCGAGGAGGCGTTGATTTTGCGGGCGAAGGATTAGATTATTTTGCCGATACGGCTCTCTCAGAAACGAATTTCGCCCTCTTCGCAAGAGGGACTTCATCATCATCGTCATCAGAGCTACTTAAAAACAGTGCGCGGTTAGCATACGAGATGACGAGGAATAAATCAAGGAGGGAGCAAGAAACACTCACAGGTCAAGGTCATCTTCGCCTGCGAAAATGCTTGTTGAGCTCTTCTGGACAGGGGGAGGCGCGGCACCGTCGTTGGCATCATTATCTCCTCCGCGAGGACTTGATTCAGCCGAAGTGATAAGGTCATCGTGTACCTGCTTCCGACGCCTACTCCTGACGAAGGCGTCATCTTCAGTAGCCTCTTCCCCTTGGACATCGCTGTCCTCAAGGACATGAGGGGCATCCTCGGTTCCATCAGAATCTTCGTCATCATCCTCTAATACCACACCGCTTTCGGGTGTAGGAGGATAGCATCGGGCAGCTGCAAGCGCCTTTCAAAGAAAAAGAGATTGATGAGATACAACGGAAAAAGGATGACGGCAGTAAAAACAAACGAAGGATTACCTCGGTTGGAGGATGGTCAGCATCATAAGGAGGACGAGCTGATATCAGGACGATATTGTCATTTTTGCTAAGGCACGTCAAGCGGCGGACTTCGTCTCGGAGATCGTCAGCCGAAAGATCGGCAGAGCTGACCCTGGACTCATCATCCTTGCCCGAATAAAGCCTAAGTTGATGGGGGCGAGACATTAACGGTTGCACTCGACGTTGCAGGAACACTGAGACAACCTCAGTGCCGCACATTGTCAAGCCTCCCGTGTTTTTCAGAGTAACTATTTGATCAAACAGCCTGTCGGCTGTCAATCTTTCGTCGGGAGAAAGGGTGTTTTGCTAGGATTTCTTCGGCTTAGCAATCAGTTTGTCCTCGAAGGGAGGAAGGTTTGAGCATCGCCCAGATACTGAAGGATCTCGTAGATAAAACCATTTGTTGCGCCAGCCCTGGACAGACTCCTTCATTGGGTAATCGAAGTAGTCGACCTCCTTCCTGACAAAAAAGCCGACGCCACCGACGACGGGGGGGGCGTTGTTGTCGTTATGGCGCTTCACGTAGAAGATCTTCCTCCAAAGACCCCAGTGAGGGTCAATGCTGAGGAAGGCCTCGCAGACAGCGACAAAGATGGATAGGTGGATGATACGTCTCCAACGTATCGATAATTTCTTATGTTCCATGCTACTTTATTGATGATACCTACATGTTTTATGCACATTATATGTCATATTTATGCATTTTCTGGAACTAACCTATTAACAAGATGCCGAAGAGCCGATTGCTCGTTTTCTGTCGTTTTTGGTTTCGAAATCCTAGTAAAGAAATATTCTCGGAATTGGACGAAACTTTCGCCCGTGGTCCTATTTTTGCACGAAGTAAAGAAGAGAGCGAAGGAACTCGTGCGCCGGAAGGGAGAGGCCACGGAACAGAAAGGCAGAAAACATGACGGTGAAGCCCTTTGGGGGCTTTGGGCGAGAAACTGCACCTGGAAGGCAAATGTCGTCCTCAGATGCGGAGATGAATCCGAGGGCCCGCAGCTTGTTGATGTCGCGGTTGGAAATGGCGGAGGCACTCCAATCGCGGCTAACCTTGGTCGCCTCCGAAGCACTAGCACCCTTCTTTTTGCCCATGGCGCTTGAAGCTCCTGACAGAACGATGCGGGAAGAAGGAGAGGATGCGCGGGGAAGATGAGCAGTAGGAGGTGTAAAAAAGAAAAAATGAGGAACCGGCGGTTCCTTCGCTCTCTTCTTTACTTCAGATCTCGGCCACAAGGAATGACATCAGATCTCGGCCATAACTCCGTAGGCGTCGTGGGAGGTGGAGCGAATCCAGCTGTACATGTGGCACTAGAAAACAGGATGGAACCGGCGGCCCATTATTCCCACGTCGCGCGAAAATCGAGGAAATGCCTCGGTCGCTGCGCGTGCACTGGTCAAAACCTAAAAACTGCCTGCACAGAACTAGGGTGGGCCTGGGGGGTCAAATCTTGTCAATCAGGTCACAGCGGCAGCGTGTCATCAGTGACGTCATGGGCATTGTTGATTGCATACGAAGAGATAAGAAAGTATCGGGTGATCGGCTTGAGTCTATGCGCGGATTGCAAGCATCCGCACCTAGGCTCGGGGGCTACTCCCATCAGGAGCGCTGACACGCACCCGACAGAATAAATATTTGAAGGAAAAACTTGGCTCGAGTCTGCACCCGGACGTAAACGCCCGTGCCCAGACTCGGGGGCTACTCCCATCGGGAGCGCTGAGCGCGCAACCGATAAAAACTTTTTCGCACTCCAGGATCATGCCCGGGGACTTGATTCTGTGTAGGGTAACGTTGTTTTGCCGTCGGCAGTTAACCAACAGAAGTTGGGCGCGTTATTCTTTATCCCTTGCATAAAGAAAATATATCGGATGGTCTACAAAGACTTGCAGGAAAAACTTCGGCAGAAGAAGATGTTCGAGTGGTACAACTTGAGCCTACGTACGCTGATTGCAAGCATCCGTACTCTAGACTCAAGTTATCTCCATCGGGAGCGCCGACGCGCACCCGATAGAAGACAGAAGGAAAGCAAGAATGATCAAGGAGTAGGACTTCAGAAGAAGATATGTTTCAGCTCTCTACCCGAACTATGTTCGGCTAGACACTCGGGGGCTACTGACGTGGGCATTACCCTTCGGTTAACCAATATTGCTCTACCCTATACGGTCCAAATGGAGGCCCATGAAGGTACCCGAAGGGAAGGTGGGCCACTAGGACGGTGCGGCGGAAGATTACTTGAAGTACAAGACACGGAAGGAGCCGAACAAGGAAAGATTAGAGATAGATCTACTATAAGCCTACTCGTACTCGGTTAGACCTCTCGGGACCTAGCCACCTATATAAAGGCCAGGAGAGGGGCTATCGAGGGGGACAATCAATCTTAGCGATACCAGCCAACCGAAGCTTGGAACTAGGTTATCCTAGCAACTAGCATCTCGACGAGATCACAGCCGAACGATTCGGCACCCCATTGTAACCTGTTTTCATCATAATCAAAGAACAGACATGCAGGACGTAAGGGTTTTACCTCATCGAGGGCCCCGAACCTGGGTAAATCGCTCTCCCCGCTTGTCTGTGTACCGATGTCTCGTGTCAGCTTGCAGGATTCCATCAACCC
>NC_061513.1:2224366-2284692 GCF_022539505.1 Lolium rigidum
CACGTTGGCGCCGGTTTCACTGGTGTTGCGCCGCACTACATTCCTCCACCAACAACCTTCACGTGCTTCTTGGCTCCTACTGGTTCGATAACCTTGGTTTCTTTCTGAGGGAAAACTTGCCGCTGTGCGCATCATACCTTCCTCTTGCGGTTCCCAACGGACGTGTACATCTACGCGCATCATGGAGCATGGTATTATCCATAAGAGGATGCCTCCCTACTCACCTCAGTCTTATGGGGTGGCCGAAATAAAGAACCGTACTCTAACTGATTTGGTTAAAGCCATGTTAGATACATCGGGTCTATCCAAGATATGGTGAGGGGAGGCGATAATGACCGCGTGTCATGTCCTAAATCGTGTTCCCACAAAGAACAAAACCATTACTCCATTTGAGGAATGGAAAAGGAAAATGCTGAAACTCTCCTACTTACGTACTTGGAGTTGCTTGGCGAAAGTGAATGTGCCAATACCCAAGAAGCGCAAGCTTGGACTATAAACCGTGGATTGTGTTTTTCTCGGATATGCATTTCATAGCATTGGCTATAGATTTTTGATACTGAAATCTAAGGTATCCGACATGCATGTTGGTACAATTATGGAGTCCAATGATACGACTTTCTTTGAGGACATCTTTCCTATGAAAGACATGTCTAGCTCATCAAATCAGGAGATGCCTAGTTCATCCAGTCAGGAGTTAATTGCAATTCCTTAACCTACCATTGCGATAGAACACTATGATAATCCTGTGGAGGACGACAATGAAGCTCCCAAAAGGAGCAAGAGACAGAGGACTGCAAAGTCCTTTGATCATGATTTCATTATGTACTTCGTGGAAGATACTCCCACTTCTATCTCAGAAGCCTATGCATCTCAGGATGTTGACTACTGGAAAGAAGCTGTCCATAGCGAGATGGACTCCATCTTAGCTAATGGAACTTGGGAGAATATTTATCATCCTTATGGGTGCAAACCTGTAGGATGCAAGTCGGTGTTCAAGAAAAAGCTTAGACCCGATGATGCTATTGAAAAGTACAAGGCATGACTTGTGGCCAAGGGTTATACTCAGAAAGAAGGAGAAGACTTCTTTGATACATACTCACCTGTAGCTCAACTGACCACTATTCGAGTACTACTTTCCTTGGATGCCTCACATGGTCTTCTCGTTCATTAAATGGATGTTAAAATAGCTTTCCTAAATGGAGAGCTCGATGAGGAAATTTATATGGAACAGCCTGATGATTTTGTAGTAGATGGTCAAGAAGGAAAGGTGTGTAAGTTGTTGAAGTCTTTGTATGGTCTTAAGCAAACACCTAAGCAGTGGCATGAGAAGTTCGAAAGAACCTTCACCGCCGAAGGCTTTGTTTTAAACGAAGCTGACAAGTGTGTACACTATTGCCATGGCGGGGCGAGGGAGTTATCCTTTGTCTCTATGTTGATGACATATGGATATTTGGGGCCAGCCTTATTGTCATTAAGGAGGTCAAAGAGTTCCTATCTCGTTGCTTTGAGATGAAGGACTTATGAGTAGCTGATGTAATATTAAGCAACAAGCTTCTCAAGGGTGACGATGGTGGGATTACATTGATTCAATCCCACTATGTGGAAAAGATATTGAGTCACTTCGGGTATAGAGACTGCAAGTCTCCTCCAACGCCTTATGATCCTAGTGTGCTAATTCGAAAGAACAAAATAGCTGCTAGAGATCAATTCAGATATTCTCAAATCATTGGCTCGCTTATGTATTTAGCTAACGCCACGAGGCCTGACATCTCTTTTGTTGTAAGCAAATTGGCTCTATTTGTATCAAGACCTAGAGATGTTCATTGGCATGCTCTTGAAAGAGTGTTGCACTATTTGAAAGGCACTGCGAGCTAATGGTATTCACTATACTGGATATCCGAGGGTACTTGAGGGTCATAGTGATTCCAACTGGATTTCTTATGCTGATGAGACTAAGGCCGCGACTGTTTATTTGTTTACGCTTGGTGGTGGCACTGTTGAGTGCATCGAGCAGCCTCCCGACGCCGCACATTGAGCGCCTCCCGGTGGAGGGAGGAGGAAGGAGGGGTGGGGGGGAGGCTGGAGGAGGCAGCTATCTAGGGTTCCTCCGTCGCCACACGCAGGGGCAAGAGAAGGAACCTGTTTCGTCACGTGTCTCACCCGCAAATAGACTTGAATTCACGATCATGACGAATAGCATTAAGAGAAACATTTAATATGGTCGTCCGGTGGTTAATCACTTGTTCGTCCGGTGGTTAATCACTTGTTGTCTACGTACGTACTGCTCTAGCTCGACTAGCTAGCGTGCAATACTTTACCATAGCTCTGTTGCGTGCATCGTGTATTGCTCTGTCGTCCACTACTGTTCCAGTACGGAGAAAACTCTATAGACGACCCCGTCCCGGCGTCCCCACGTAGCCGTCCCGTAACCCTTCCATGGCCTCTAGATTCGTACGTCAAGGTCCACGATCATGATCGTTGGCTGACGGGACGATCGCGCGCCCTAGGCCCTAGCTAATAACCCTTTCGAAAAAATGTTATGCCGTTCAATGTGACCCATAGTGCTAGTTGATGCATATGGCTAGCTCTCGTACGTAGTCGTAGCTATATAGCCTTTGATCACATGACTACACGTGCGTGCACCGTAACCACCCATAGATATCGATCTCTCAAGTACATACAAAAGCAAGAGTAGAACCCAACTCGCATCAACAAGCTATCTTCTGTAGCGACATGTGATACAACCAACACACACGGGGTATGGACTCACTCCTATACACAACTCGAGTGGCCAATAACCAAGTCTAAGTTGTCTAACCGTGGTGCAAGAGCCTCTCATTCCCCCCTCCCCTCTCTCGCGCAGCTACAGTAACTGAGCGTCTCCTCAAAGAGACACCGGTGGAAAAAAGGGCTTCGGTCGCGGTTCGTAACTGCCATTGGTCGCGGTTGCGCAACCGCGACCAAGCAAGCGCGACTAAAGCCCACCCCCCTTTGGTCGCGGTTCCTTACGAACCGCGACTAAAGGCGCCTCCACGTGGCCGCCAGCAGTCCTTCGGGCGGAGGACCTTTAGTCGCGGTTCTCTCGCCAACCGCGACTAAAGACCGCCGCAGGTTTAGGGTTTTAGCCCCCTAAACCTGGTTTCTTTTTAGTTTGTATTGTTTTATTTTCTTTTCTGTTTTATTTTAATTTTGAAGGAGTTTCACATATTCTACTATATACTACATATACATGCATATGAACGTACAATTTCAAACAAATTTGAAATTAGAACCAAAAAGAATTCAAGAGGAATTGACAATATATATTCAATATCGATGACCGCCATATACAATTTTGAACTAGTTTTCATACATATGATTTACTGCATATGAAGTTCTACGTCCTCTACATAGTGTTCTCCTCTAGGATCGATGACTTGCTTCGCGATCCATCCAGCTAGTTCCTCTTGAAGTGGTCGGAAGCGAGCTTCTAGACTAAGCGTCTTCCGAAGGTTATTCCTGCTAATGTTGTTCGGACACGAAATCCGCTCAGAGGTGTATCTCCGGATCATCTCACAAACATAGTATCCACATAGATTGGTCCCCTTTGGCTGAATATCTTGGGTCGCAGACACTACCCTTTTCCACTGTAGCTCTTTTTTGAATTCACCGACCTTTGTGTTTACGAACCGTGTCCAAACCCTACGAGGCAAAGAAAATTAAATGAACAAGAGAGTTATTAGTTACTTGATATTAGGAAATGAACAAAATAGGCCGATCGATATAGAGCGCAAGTGAATGAAAATATATAATTACTTCTGCATCATTTTTCTCAAGTCGGCCCAAAGCTTTGCATTCATATTCGGAGAGTCGTGGATGAGAACCGTGGAGTCGTGAAATTGAATTACTAGCAGAATCCAGTGGAACCTGCGGACACGATACATGCACAACCATGCATAATTAACTCATCGATTAGCCAGATACCTTGCATGGAGTAAACAAAAGAGAATGTGCTCAAGACAGAAACACTCACCCAAAATGGTAAGGAAATAGAATATCACTTTTGAGTTCCTGCCTTGAAAAAACATCCACAGTGTCGGCCTCCATGTCGGCGGGAAAATGTTGTAACACATATGAATTAACGATTTGTGGGTCAATGAACCCAACATCATGGATGTTCCTTATTATGCATTCCCGCTTCTTCATTCTGCATACACAACAAGATAGTTAGGACAATATATATATATATAGTGCAGGCAAATGAACGAGATGGGGTAGAAATAAATCACTTACAGAACGTAGCAACTGATGATAGATTTGTCGAGCTCGCGCAGATTGAAAAGCTGGAACAATTCACTCCGATGAATTTGTACATAGTAATGTTTGAAGTGATGCTCAGGTCTAACTTCCGCATAAATATAGTCTTTGGCGTTTTTAAATTTTATGTAAGCCTTGTACCAATTTAGCGACCTGTCATTTGTGGAGGTAGATCCTTTTCCTCGCGCAGGCTCGACGAGAGGCCCATTCGACACATATGTAATTACTACGTCCTTCATTCTTGGCGCCTCATCAAGGCCTAACACCGCACGAAGAGTGATACCTAAGTTGGCCGCTTGTTCCGTGGCACTCGCTACGGTCAATCCACAAGCTGCCGCAGCTGCTATGATTTGGGGGTCATCCGGATCGGCGGCTTTCACTATGAGAGGGGCGATGGATTGTTTACTCGTTCCCCGAGCTGGGCAACTTGTTTCCCTCTTTTTACTTTGTAATTTTTTCTCGGCCTCCTCCAAGGCTTTCTTCTCCTCGCTTCTCCGCCAACTCTTGCTTCTCCTTGAAGATGAATGCTTGCCTACGAAGTTCATGTGAATAGTAGTCGGCGATTCTTCGCGGCTTGGGACGGTTCGGTCAAAAATGACTTAGCCCACTTCTTTTGCTTGTCGAATATACCGGCTTGGGCTCGGCTCTCTTTTCTTCTTGCAGTCCGCCTGCCATTTCTCATGCCGAGCAGCCACGGCCTTTGCATTTTCCTCGACACTAAGTTCCCAAGGTCTCGGGGTGAGAGGCTTCAGTGATGGCTCCGGTATCTTTGTGGTCCTAGGTACATAAGGATCCGGGTTAATAACCCAGGACCGCTCCGCTTCTTTGCCGGGGCGACCGCTCTTCGCCGGAGGTGGACCGGGGGCGGCGTCCGCTACCCGCCGGAGGTGAATTGGGGGCGGCGTCGGCCGACGTGAAGGGGGTGTAGGTGAACCACCACCACCGCCGCCGCCGCCACCACCACCGGAGGGGGTGGACTTGTTCGCCTTGGCGCCTCGTCCGGAAACTTGATAAACTTCTTTTCCAGAGAATAAACCGGCGCTTGACACCTCCAAGTCTTGTCTCCCCTTCGGGTGTAGCAATGTCAATCTCCGTGTCCTCAAACCCCGGGACTATTTCCTCCACCGTGACACGAGCATAGCCATCCGCAATGGGTTTGTTGTGGTGGAGTGCTCCGTGCTCACATGACAAAGCATCGCCGATGGCTACCTTCGTGGACATGTTCCCGTAGGATAATGCAGATGACATTCTTTCATCTCCTTTACATCGTCCACGGGGTAGCGAGGAGGCTCCGGTGCAGTAATTTGGATCTCCGGTGCATCGCAGTCGGCTGGACCTCCGTGGAAGCCACGCCGCTTCTCCGCCGCTGGCTTCCGAGATCCGCCGGATGATCTTCATGCGTCCCGACCTGCCGATCTCTCCTGTACTAGTATAGACAGGGTTTTCTTCATCTCATCGACTTCCGATGCCAACCGCGCCACAACATCGGCATCCCGATCCGACTTTCTCTTACGGCTTCGTAACCGTACGGGTCATCGTCCCGGGAGAACCCTTCTTTCCACGTAATGTTCCCGGCATGCCTCGTACACGTCCTCCGTGTTCAGGATTCCCGAGGGCTCTTGTCGCCGCGTCGTTCTCTCCGTTGAACTTGATCTTCCCCTCTTGAGCATCCCTCATTGCGTCAATAAGGGCTTGGGTGGGTTTAAACATTTTGTTCCCGTAAACACACGCCCCGTCTCCGGGTCTAGCGTTCCCCCATGCCCGTACCACCAGCCTTTTGGCCCTTCGGTCCCATCCCTCCGTACCTGGACGGATTCCTCGCCTCCTCAGCTCGTTCTCCATCTTCTCCCACTTAGGCTCCCAAAAGCGATACCCTCCCCGGCCCCATAACATGATTGTACTCCTTCTTAGCCGCATTTTCCTTATTTTTTTTCGATATTTCAATGAAATGCTCCGATTTCTTCTCGCTTCACAAATTCTCGCCAATCATGTTCAAGTCTCTCATACCGTCCTTTGAATTCCGGAGTCTTGTTCTCGTTGACATAGTCACGGGCTAGATTCTGCTTGAATTTCCGAATGTATCGGCCATCTTACCAAGAGCGAAGTGTTTGAGTAGCCTCCTCCTCTCCTTGTTTTCCCGAATCTTGTTACCCGCCTCATCGAATTTGTGGTATTCCTGAGGTAGGATGAAATGCTCCATAAGCTTTTGAAAGCAATCCTTTTTAGTTCTCTTGTCAACAAAAGTGAAACCAAGACGTGCCTTCTTTGGCTCATTCCACTCCCGGAGGGTGATCGAGATGTTGTCTCTAACAACGGCTCCGCATTGGCCGATAAACTTGGTGGCGTACTTCGGGGCTCCAGCTGCCCGCCGGTTGTACCGTCGACAACCTCGATGGTATATGTTTCTCCTGGTTTCAGCGTCTTGGTTGCGCCACGCTTTGACGACGACGTACTCGATTTTTTCGACGATCCGGCCGAGAGCTAAAATAAGAAAGAGAGGCGCGCGTGTTAGTACACACATATTTATTCAAATCAGTAAGTTTGTATCACCGCGAGGAAAAATGTATATATATATACCTCGCTACGGAGCTAGTTGCTACTTGCAATTGAAGATCGTCGTTGATCGACGTTTCTTCCCCATCATCTTGCCGACGGCCTTCATCTTGACCGTCAAGATTCGCATAAGAAGAAATATCCTCTTCATCTTGTTCGCTCGGCACATAAGGAATATCGCCTTTTATGATGCCAAATAGCTGTTCTTCAATTTCTTGATCATAGTTCTCCATAATCGGGTCAGCTCTATCGTCCGCCATATGTCAGTCCTGAAAACATGTAGTAAAAACTAAGTAATTGTGTATATGGCAGCATTAATTATCACATCTACATATAAAGAGAGAGGGCGACTTTGCAAAACCCTAAGTCATTTTTCTTAACACTAAGTCATTTTTTAGTCTTTGCTACTTTGCAAAACCCTCCGGCGGTGCTAAAATTGCAAAACTCTAAGTCATTTTTCTTAACACTAAGTCATTTTTTAGTTTTTGCTACTTTGCAAAACCCTCCGGCGGTGCTAAAATTGCAAAACCCTCCGGCGGTGCTAAAATTGCAAAACCTATAAGTCATTTTTCTTAACACAGGTCATTTTTTAGTTTTAGCATTAATTATGTTTTTTTCTTAACACTAAGTCATTTTTTAGTTTTTTTCTTAACACTAAGTCATTTTTTAGTTTTTTTCATAACACTAAGTCATTTTTTAGTTTTTTTCATAACACTAAGTCATTTTTTAGTTTTTTTCTTAACAGTAAGTCATTTTGTTAAAATTAAAAAGACAAAAAAAACAAAAAATTTGCTAATATTTTGCACTATTTTAAATTTTAATTAAGTTACATTTTTAATTAACAAAAGTTAGTTACAAATAATAAAAAAAAAACAAAAAAAAAACGGCCAGGCGCGCACGCCCTGGCCTCTCTCTCTCCCCTCGATCTATCTGCCGAGCGGCGCGCGGCACTGCGGCGCGCGCGGCCGGATGCATGCGGCGGCGGCGGCGGATGCAAGGGGCCGGCGGCGGAGGCGGCGAAAGTGGCGTGTGGCGGCGCGGCGCGCGTGTGACGGCGGTGTTAATTTCCGACGATCGATCGAGGGCGCGCGCGCGGCGAGCTGCCGGCGGTTCTTACGGGAGGATCGACGAGTACGGCGGCGCGCGGCACCAGTAAGAGCTCGGCGACGACGAGGGCGGACTACGACGGCGGCGCGCGGCGCTCTCGGCGGGCAGCCTGACGGCGTAGAAGACGAGGGCGGCGACGGCGCGGCGCTGCAGAGACGAGGCGACGGTTCGGCGGAGAAGAAGAAGTGCGCGGCCGTCCGCGCGCGCGCAAATTTATAAGGTAGGACCTTTGGTCGCGGTTGGGGTCACGAACCGCGACCAAAGGGGTACCTTTGGTCGCGGTTGGTGACCCCAACCGCGACCAAAGGGTATTTTCGCCGGGTTTTCGTTTCCCGCGGAAAAATACCCTTTAGTCGCGGTTGGTGACCCCAACCGCGACCAAAGGGTCTTTTTCAAATTACTTTTCTTTTTCAAAATCTGAAAAATACATATAATATATCAATAAATTCAGAAAAATAAAACTAATTCATTTAAAAATCTTAAAAATACAAATAATATATCAAAAAATTCAGAAAAATAAAACTAATTCATTTAAAAATCTTAAAAATACAAATAATATATCAAAAAATTCAGAAAAATAAAACTAATTCATTAAAAATCTTAAAAATACAAATAATATATTAAAAAATTCATAAAAATAAAACTAATTCATTTAAAAATCTTAAAAATACAAATAATATATAAAAAAATTCAGTAAAATAAAACTAATTCATTTAAAAATCTTAAAAATACAAGTAATATATCAAAAAATTCAGAAAAATAAAAATCTTCCCACCAGCTCTTCCCGCCGCTCTGCTCTTTCCGCCGCGGCCCCTCTTCCAGCCTCTCGTCTTCCGCCGGCCCCTCTTCCAGCCCTCTCGTCTTCCCGTGCCGGCCCCCTCTTTCCCGCCTCTGTCTTCCCGCGCCGGCCCCCTCTTCCAGCCTCTCGTCTTTCCCGCCTCTTTCTTCCCGCCAATTTCTTCCCCGCCTCTTTCTTCCCCCCTCTTTCTTCCCGCCAATTTCTTCCCGCCAGCCTCTTTCTTCCCGCCCTCTTTCTTCCCGCCATTTCTCACTACATATATGTTGCCCGGCTTGGCCAGCATTATCACATCTCTCCAATCTCTCATCACTCTCTCATGTCTTCCACCGCACCCACTCTAACCTACCAGCGAGTGGAGGAGCTTTGCGCCTCGAACTACCCTTGCCCACCGGGCTACCGCGTCCCCGCCGGCCGGAGCCTGAGCGCCGGCGGCGTGCCGGTCCCTCCCCTCCCTCGTGGTACCGCGCGCCGGGCAGCCATCACGAACCACTACTACCTCGACCTCACGCCGGAGCAGCGGATGAATCCCGCCGGCATCCCGATAACCAAGCATACTTGGGACGCCTTCTTCATCAATCGGCGTGAGAGGGCGCTCGCTGTGGATGAGGAGGACGGTCCGCCTCCCGGGAACTTCCACGAGGCCGGCCGTCGGCTATGGTGGTACGGCCGGACTCGCAGCAGCGTCATGGACTACATCACGGCCGGCGATATCCCCCGCCCGCGCTACCCTCGCCTCGAGCCACGAGCGCCGCCCGACGACAGCCGACGACAAGCAGCCGACGACGACGGCGGCAACTTAGAAGGCGACGACTACCAGTACAACGGCGGCGGCTATGAAGACTACGAGTATGCATATTATACGCCTAGGCAGGAGTATGACTAAATCACTCCAAATTTCATGTATCATCATTGCTATCTCGAATCAATCGAATCATTCGAAAATGGACACGAAAACACATCACGGGCAATATAATTCACATGATCCATTCAACAAAGTTTGGTACAATAAATTATTACACATCATTTCTTCCCTTGTGTCCCCGCTTGCTTACGATTGGGCCGTATCCATGGAGCATCCTCATCATTTAACTTAATGCTTGGATCGGTGTTCACTTTGAAGGGCGGAATTTCACCAAACATATTATAATCTTCTCGACATGTCCGTCTTGTCCTCCACTCCCACGATGTTTCTTTTCCCCGAAAGAACAATGTGGCGCTTTGGATCATCGCATGATGTACCGATCGTTTTTCTTATCTTTCCGTTTCCTCGGTTTGCTACTCATGTCCTTGACATAGAAAACCCGAGCGACATCTTTCGCTAGGACGAATGGTTCGTCAAGGTAACCAAGATTGTTGAAATCCACCATTGTCATTCCGTATTGCTGGTCCACCTTTACCCCACCTCCTCGTTAGCTTGAACCATTTGCACCGGAACAAAGGGACCTTGAAGGAGGGTCCATAGTCAAGTTCCCATATCTCCTCTATGTAACCATAATATGTGACCTTTTGCCCATTCTCGGTTGCTGCATCAAAGCGGACACCACCGTTTTGGTTGGTGCTCTTTTTATCTTGGGCGATCGTGTAAAATGTATTCCCATTTATCTCGTACCCTTGGAAAGTCGTTATAGTCGAAGATGGTGTCTTGGCCAACATGTACAGACTGATCTACAACCTCATTGTCACTCATTAAATGTTTTCTCAACCAACTGCCGAAAGTCTCCATGTGGGCCTTCCTAATCCAGGATTCGGGCTTCCCGGGTTGTCCGAGCGTAAAATATTCTTGTGTTTCTCAAAGTACGGAGCCACCAAGCTGGAATTGGTCGAACCGTGTGGTGTGCTTCGACCGTAGAATGGCCGTCCATACATATCGTTGATTTCCTTCCGATCGTGCCTTTTCCACTTAGTCTCCCCTCGTGCCGCGATCGAGGAAGACCAATCGGCTTAAGGTCGGGAACAAAGTCAACACAAAACTCAATTACCTCCTCATTTCCATAGCCCTTGGCGATGCTTCCTTCTGGCCTAGCACGGTTACGAACATATTTCTTTAATACTCCCATGAACCTCTCGAAGGGGAACATATTGTGTAGAAATACAGGACCAAGAATGGAAATCTCTTCGACTAGGTGAACCAGGAGGTGCGTCATAATATCGAAGAAGGATGGCGGGAACACCAACTCGAAACTGACAAGACATTGGACCACATCGTTCTGTAACCGTGGTAGAACTTCTGGATTGATTACCTTCCGAGAGATTGCATTGAGGAATGCACATAGCTTCACAATGGCTACTCGAACATTTTCCGACAGGAGCCCCTCAAAGCAATCGGAAGCAATTGCGTCATAATCACGTGGCAGTCGTGAGACTTCAGGTTTTGGAACTTTTTCTCCGCCATGTTTATTATTCCCTTTATATTGGACGAGAATCCGGACGGGACCTTAATACCGCTCAGCATTCAAAAAAGATGACCTTCTCTTCTTTGGTCGGAGCGTAGCCGGCACGACCTTGAAACCATTCCGATGCTCGGTCATCGTGGTCTTCCAAGCGTTGTCTGGTCCCGCCGTGCTTCCTTTGTATCATTTGTCTTCCCATACACGCCCAAGAAGCTTAGCAGGGTTCACGCAAATATTCTTCGTAACGTGCATCACGTCGATTGCAGAGCGGACTTCTAGGACTTTCCAATATTCTAGCTCCCGTAATATAGATTTCTTCTTCCACATGGCTACGTGCCCGTCGCCTCCTTCGGAACCGATTGTCCGCCGGACCCTTTCCAAAGATGACTTTCAAATCCTTGACCATATCAAATACCTCAAGCACCAAGCAGTGCTCCGCGAGCTTCGGCCGGTGATCTGCCTTGCCGTTGTAATGCTTGCCGCGCTTTCTTACGTTATGATTTTTGGGAAGAAATCGACGATGCCCCATGTACACGTTCTTCTTACAATTTGGCAAATGTACACTTTCGGCCTCATGTAAGCAGTGCGTGCATGCATTGTATCCCTTATTTGACTGTCCCGAAAGGTTACTAAGAGCAGGCCAATCGTTGATGGTTACGAAAAGCAACGCTCGTAGGTCAAATTCCTCTTCTTTGTGCTCATCCCACACACGGACACCAGGTCTGCCCCACAACCGTAAAAGTTCATCAACTAATGGCCTTAGGTACACATCGATGTCGTTGCCGGGTTGCTTCGGACCTTGGATGAGCACCGGCATCATAATGAACTTCCGCTTCATGCACAACCAAGGAGGAAGGTTGTAGATGCATAGAGTCACGGGCCAGGTGCTATGGCTGGAGCTCGCTCGCCGAAAGGATTCATGCCATCTCGTACTTAGACCAAATCTTATGTTCCTTGCGTCAGCCTGCAAAATCTTTAAACTCTCTCGTCGATCTTTCTCCATTGCGTTCCATCCGCGGGGTGTCTCAACTCCCCGTCCGACTTACGGTCCTCTTTGTGCCATCTCAACAACTTGGCATGCTCTTTGTTCCCGAACGTACGTTTCAACCGTGGTATTATAGGAGCATACCACATCACCTTGGCGGGAACCTTCTTCCTAGGTTTCTCGGCCCTCGACATCGTCACCGGGGTCATCGCCTCGATCTTATAACGCAATGCGAGTGCATACCGGGCATTCATTCAAATTCTCGTATTCACCGCGGTAGAGGATGCGATCGTTGATGCATGCATGTATCTTCGTAACCTCTAAACCTAGAGGGCGAGACAACCTTCTTTGCTTCATACGTACTCGGAGGGCAACTCGTTATTCTTTGGAAACATATTCTTCAACATTTTCAAGCAAGTTTTCAAATCCCGAGTCAGCCTACACCTTCCTGTGCCTTCCATCTCAAGCAAATCCAAGTGTGCAGCCCAGCTTTTTCAGCACCATTATCGCATCCCGGGTACAGCGACTTTTCGTGATCCTCTAACATGCGATCCAAATTCTCCCTCTCCTTTTCGTCTCGCAGCGACTCCGTGCATCGGCAATGGTCCGACCAAGATCATCGGCGGGCTCATCACGTGCCTCTTCTTGATCACCTTCCCCTTCACCTTCCCCACCTTCAGACATCATCCATGAAAGTATCACCGAAATGATCAAGATAGCTCTCATCGATGTCATCCCCTTCTTCATCTTCTTCCATTATAACCCCTCTTTCTCCATGCTTGGTCCAACAATTATAGCTTGGCATGAAACCATGCCGAATCAGGTGCACGTGAACTTCCCTTGAGGAAGAGTAACCCTTCCGATTCTTACAGTTAACACATGGACAGATAACAAAACCCCCGCTTGTTCGCATTAGCCACTACGAGGAAATCTTGCAAACCCGTAGTGAATTCGCCGAGAGTCGGCTAGCGTACATCCATTGCCGATTCATCTGCATTATTATAATACAAAATATATAATTAACCATCGCATGCATTTGTTAAACTAATTAAATAGAAATTAAACAATGAACTACACACATATGCATATTTTATCAATGACACATATATATGAAAGGTTCAAGTGTGTTGTTGCTAACCGCGATCGAGGAGGAAAAAATAAATGAGGAAGCTCGATCAAGTGTGGCTCCGACACTTCATATCATGTTTGTTTCATGCTCTTGGGACATTTCATCAAACACCTTGTGTGCATAAGAAGAGCCAAAAGCAAACCTACACCCCATTGTGAAGTTTGTGAAGAGAAGTGGGCACCAAATGGCTAAGTGTCGTGGGCTGGCTGGTATATGTAGGGGAGGGGCTTTAGTCGCGGTTGGCCCGGCCAACCGCGACCGAAGGCCTTTGGGCCGAGCTCGAGGACATTTAGTCGCGGTTGGCCCGGCCAACCGCGACTAAAGCCCCTCACGTCCACCAGCCTGGCCACCGAGCGCGCTGGGCCCAGGCCTTTGGTCGCGGTTGGGCAACCGAGCCGCGACTAAATCCGCCTTTGGTCGCGGTTTTTGCATTTCCGCGACTAATGGGGCTGGACGGAAGGCCTTTTTTCTACCAGTGAGACCGGGCCGAACCAAAGCCAATCTCGCCGGCGCCGCCGGTCGAGATGAGTGGAGGGGAGGCGCCGGAGTACATAGACTAGTTAGGAGTAGTGGCTTTATGCCAGTAGGGGGCTTGATGCCTAGTAGTGCGAGCGGTGGAGGAGATCAGCCCGCCTGGATCTCGTCCGATCTAGGGTTCTTCCTTCTCTCTCTGTTTCTCCGGTGGTCGGAGGTGGGAGTGGAGTGGACGGCGGCCGCTCAGCTCAATAAAGAAGTGGCGGCGAACCAACTTCTGCAAATCGACTGTGGCGGGATGCGTTTTTCCCTGGCCGGCCTTGGCGGCGAGGGGGGAAAAGCGTCCCTGCCTGCGACCAACGGCGTGATCGAGCTCCTGGCCGGCCATGGAGGCGAGGAGGAGCACAGCCGCGCCAGACCTTTGTCGGTTGCTGAAGGGTGGCCTTATCCGCGCTGCTTCTGGTGCAGCGGCAGAGCGCTCCTGCTGCTCCTCTTGGTCGGCCGTGGAGGCGAGAGAGAGGACAGAGGAGGCACTGCTGCTCGCACTGGAGGCGGTGCCGTATCTACATCAACTATCTCCGGTGGTTTCACTACAAGCGCAAACACGCAGCTGGCACCATGGCCGCTATGATCTGCAGCCGACGCGACGGCTGCTTCTTTGCCTCTGAGACAGAGGGGTCTCCCTGTCCCTACTGGTGCTCGACGCCTACTTGCAGCCAAGTGATTAGTTCCCGGCGGCGAGAAGGTTGCCAGTGGGGCTGGGTTCTCGCCGGACGGAAGAGTTCGAGCTCCTTCTCTCCATTCTTTGGCGGCGACGCTTCGAGGATGCCGGCGAGCGGCGACTGCGCTGCTCCAGGACCTGATTGCTTTTCCATACTTTGTTCTGGGGTGTTCTCTGTAAAGTTACAGGCCTTATCCTCAAATACTAGATTCTTTAGGGCGAGTACTGTTAGGGGCCTATATGCATATTGTACCCGTCTTGTGTTTCTTTAATATAATACCATCTCCTATTTCAAAAAAAAAGTTGTCTAACCAACTGCCTGTTGATCAATATAGTCCCTCCGTTTCATGAAAGAAGTATTGTTAGCATCGTAGGCGTACTCTGAGGAACCAAGCAATCACAGCACGATGACGACACCGAGATCTGTTAACACAGTTCGGCGAATTGCCTACTCTGCGGGGCATGACTATGGGCGCTCCTCCCCATTGATACCATTACACCGGCCGCCTTGGTCGCCGGCACAAGCCGCCGGCTCCCCTTGCGCGCCTGCTGCTATTAAGTCGTCATAGGTTACAACATGTGGTGCCCCTCACATTATATGGGAGGCTCAGGCTACTAGAGTTCGACTACACGTAATATATCCACACCTATTATTACAACTCAGAGTCCAAACTGAACCCAACTTCTACACTAATATTCGACACAAACTCAACAAGTACTACTGACGAGTATAGATCGTTCAAGTTTCTCACACGCCGGTGATCCACGGTTGATTTTCCTTACTCCCTCTCTCCACGTACAAGTGTACTTCTTGAATTAATTATCTTACAATTTGACCAATTTTATAGAGAAAAAATAGCATAATTTATATCAGTGAATTAGTATCATAACCAGATCCTGTCTTAAAATGTAGTTTTGCAATATACCAATTTGGTATCATATATAATGTTGCTACTCTCTATTTTATAAAACTAGTTAAATTTTAAAATGTCCAATTTAAGGCAAAAGATATAGAAGTACACTTATTCGTGAATGCAGAAAGTAATTTTTTGGTGGATGCTCATACAATGTCTGCAAAGAGTAGCTATACGAACGAATTGACATGCCGGGGAGAGAGAGGATCCAAAACGGCAGCGAGATGAAGACGTTACAACCAGTGGCGTAGCTTGAAAAAAAGTCAAGGGCGGGCCAAGGCAAAAGAAACACAAAAATTGTTCCGAACACACCGTTTAACTAGTCATTAGTCATTGATCAAATTTCTTTGTTCTCATTGGTTACAAAATCAGAAATGCATACATACAGCCAAAGAAGCTACACCAAAATAAGCTAGACAGCAGATGAATTTAGGCATGGAGATGCTAGTGCTGAAGTATCTTCATTAATATCACCTCTTTTCTTTTCAAGACAAAGTCAATTCTTCACTGTTTCTCTGACTGGCTTTTCCCATGAATTTTGCAATTTGAAGAAAATCAGTAAATATCCCCCCCCCCACTCCCCCCCCCCACACACACACACACGCACACACATACCGTGCCATGAAACCGCTAGCAAAAGCCTAGGCAAGAAAGAAATGTATCTGGGCAAGAAAACTGGAGAAGAACATGGCTCAATTCAGTCGCATGCGCTGTACCTCCGGCCATCACGGTGTGTCCTTGCAAGTTGCGAGTTCTGATGTCTCCTCTGCGTTCTTTTCTTATCTAAATTGCAAGTCCTAGCAAGGTGCCCCAATTCACGTACTGATCGATGGTTCTGTCGAGAAGAAATAGGGAGACACGGAGACAGCAATAGAGGAACGTGATGGGCAGGATATGCCAGTGTGTGCTATGGGCTAGGCTGGGCCTAACATGCATAGGAGTTAAAAAAAATTTGGCAAAAAAGCTGGGCGGGCCATGGCCCAGTTTGGCCCCAACAGAGCTCCGCCAGTGGTTACAACCAGCTGCCTGGGTTTATGCATGCTAGCTAGTGAGTGATATACGAGACAAATGTGAAATTGTTTATGAACATGATCATCAAGTATATACAAATAGTTCCTGTCACTGTGACGTACTCATCATTCGATCGAGCGACAATTCTCTACTGGGGACGTTTCACCAGCAGCAATGCATGGCCCACGAGTAAGTTGCACTTATAAACTAGCTAACTGCTAGTGACCGATCGACTTCCATGGCACGACGATCACACCTAGAGTCGGAGATCCATTGATCGCACGGTTCTAGCTAAAGCAGCATTAATTATGGCTTTCCTTGGGTGACTTATTGGAACCTACAATACCTGTCGCTCAAACGACTAAATAAACACGCTAAAGTATGTCTAAATATATCTGAGCAACAACAAGTATTGTGGATCAGAAGAAGTACAAAAGTTATAATGATCGTGTACAATTTTTCCTTAGTATGCTGCGATATTTGCGAGAGACTGAAGATAAGACTCAGTGAATTATATTAACATATTTTTGCTACTACTTGTTATATTTCTATATATCACATATTATAATTTTTCCTCTCTTCAGATAAAAAAAGTTCCTCCTTTTTACATAGTATAATGTTACACTACACTCCTCCTTTTTTTTCTTATATTTTTATTGTTGTTTAGTATCAAAAAAACAATAGTGGTGTGTAGGTGCAACCATGGTCAGCTACAACTTCCACTCGAAAAAAATTTGGTTGTCTCTCTCACATCGCTCGGTCAATTCGCCCACCTCGGTCGCGTATGGTTCGTAGGAACCAAGGGGCCGCAGGCACCCACCACAAGCACCATCCCGGTGTCGCCATGCCCAGTTCCCGCCTCCTTCCACTCCACTCTACTAGCATGTATACTCCTCGTCCCCGCTCAATCTCATTTGGTGATGACTACGAGACACCACACTTCGCAACATTCTTTGTACGTCGCCAACTACATGGACTCAACACACTCCAAGAAAACAAGCCAAACCACCATCGACTGACAAATATGTCCATATGACTCCACATTAGTGTACGTCGTCCCTCGCACATACAAACAAACAAACTTTTCTCGAGAATCGTCAACAAATTTCTCTCTTTAGAAATTGCATTTTTAGCTTTAAAATTAGGAAAAAATCACGTTTGGAGGTACATGGTAGAAATTTACTAGTGCAAATTGCATAACAAAAGAAACGAGGACTACTCGGGTGGTTAGCACTATGGTGGTGCAGACATCCCATCCCACCAGAGTTCAAACCCCATCTAGGCGAATTTCTAGTCACTCACCTCTTTTCTTTGCAAAAAGTGTGTGCCCCTCCTCCGCTGGTTTAAAAGAGAAATATAAAAATTGCATAAAAATTATGAAATCTGCGAACAATCCAAAAAAAACAATTATCACAACATCTTTCATGTTTGTATTAAGTTCATATCAATTAATTTTGAACTTAGTATGCAGCTCAATTAGTTTGTGATTTTCGTACATATCACCAACACAAGTGCTAAACATATTTAAGTTACAAAACCAGTATCCCTTTTCTATGTGATTATAGTTTTCATAATTTTTTCATGGAGTAGATCTGCTCCCTTAAACCAGCGAAAAAGTCTCCCTATATCAAAGTATTCAACCCCACGCACTAGCTGTGTGGTGGCGAGTAAGAATACAAAATGGTTGCAGACCATCACCTTGTCTCGTAGGGCTCGGGCCGCGGCCGTCGGATATACAACAAGTTGCAGCTCGTCGGCAAATTCGTCGGCATGCACGTCATCTACGGCGCCACCGGCAGCCTGAGGGCGCGGGCGTGCAACTTCCTCAGCGCGTCTCCGAACCTGTCCAAATCCAGGCTCACGTTCTGGCCGCTGAGGTAGATCTGTTTCACGAGGTCCCATCCTTTACCTTGCTTCGCCCTCTCCGGATCGGCCACCACCACGTCGTCGGCGGCGTACCTCCGGCTCAACGAGCTCTCGTTCGCCACCACGTCGTACTGCTCGTAGTGGACCTCCATCATGCCGCACGCCGCCGCGTAGCAACCCCGTGCGATCGGCTGCACGCCGAGCGGGGCCACCTGGAGGAGCGCAGCTCTGCCCGGGCGGAGGAACAGGAGCTTGGTCAGGTCGGCGCCATGTACGCCGGCCAGCACGTCGCACGTGCTCACCGCCGCGTACTCCGACGACAACGGTGCGCCGTTCGCCGTCTCGAGGATCGACACGTCGTACCCCACCGACGTCCCGAGCCGCGCCACGGCGGCCTCGTTCTCGATCACGCGCGTACCCTTGCGCGAGAAGATCCCAAGCCTTGGACGCCGCGCCGCCTGTTGCTGCTCTTGTTGAGGCGGCGTGTTGCCCTTCGTGGTGACGTCCTCGCTGTAGGCGTTGGCGAGGAAGTTGTGGAAGTCGACGAGTGTCCGGTTGTCCCGTGTCCTCGCGGGGTCGACGGCGAGGACGCCGTGGAAGCGTGTCCCAACGATCGCACCAGCTGGGAAGCAGTGCGTCCGCTTGTCGTGGAGGATGTCGATGACGTGGTGGTCCGAGAGGCCGGAAACGAGCTCCCGGAACGTGCCGGCCCACCACGGGTTGTACGCGAGGACGACGAACACGACGCGGCGGCGGAGGTGCTGCACCGTGAGCCACGCCGGCAGGAACGCGTCGTTGAAGGCGTGGAACAGGTTGCCCGTGTACCCGCCCGCCGTCATCACCAGCGCCGGCGCGTCGTGGACCACGTCGCACCGGTGCTTCCCGGACGATACCGCCTCCTCTGGCCGGGCGGGACGGAGCCGCACCTCGTGGATCCTCTCCATCAGGTGCCGCTCCCACTTGCGCGTGTAGGGCCGGATCCGCTCCTCCTTGTCGTGCACGCTGGCGTTGGGCGTGGCGTGCGGCGGCGGGAAGAGCAGGAACGAGAGGGAGGCGGCGTCCGTGCGCACGTCGCCGGACATGAAGCAGACGTCGGTGTTGAAGTCGGAGCGGTCGCAGCAGATGCCATGGCTGGGCATCGACGCGCACGGGGAATTCACCTGATTGTCGAGAACCAGCGCGTCTTCCACCCCATTGGCGCCGCCACCGCCGACGCCTCGTACCTGTTCTTCTGCTACTCTAGCCAACGGCGACGGCCGCGGCTTGAAGAAGTCGACGCCGGCGACGGAAGTCAAAGAAGGCGCCAGGAACCGCGGGGCGTAGACGAGCGCGCACATGACGACGGAAAGGAGGAAGAAGAAGTGGACGAACCCCGGCCACCTAATGGGCTTCTTGCCACCGCCGCTCCCATCCTCCACCGCGGTGTGGACGCCGAGGCTCTTCGTTGTGTCGGGGAGCGTGGAGGCCATGAGGCTTGCCCGCGGTGAAGAAATGGAAATGGAAATGTTGGGCGCGGTCGGCCTTGTCGCTTCCGCGACGATATGGTTATATAGGCCGGCGACCGAGACGAGTCGTAGACGCTGGCGGTCTGTGCATTGATGAGCGTGAGGAAATTCCTTGTCAGGAAGCGACCCACTTCTCATTCTGTTTGGCTTGCGTCAGTTTCTTCTGTCCTGTTCACAGATGTCCCTGGATTCGGCATCTATCTGCAGCTATCTTCCAACAATTTCTCGGCTCCGCTTGCAACAATTTCTTCAGACGCTCAACACAATCCCTACACGTATATATCGTCTAGAGTAACTATGTGCTGCGTGCTAGTCTGCTAGAGTAAGCAGCCCTGGACGTAAGAGAACTAGAAGCTTTTTTTCTTCAAGAAACTACTTTATTTTTTGTGTAACGTACGCATGAGGCTAGCTTGTGCATAAGAAAAAAATACAGAAAAAGATTGCTAACTTTGGAAGTTTGGATGGATAAACTGGTAGGCTGTTTAGTGTGAACTTATACCTTTTTTTTTCATTCTGTGGCATGTGCTGTCCGTGCTGATATAGCTTGATCAGTTTCTGACGTGTTGGTGGGAGTAGTAGATGCGTGCCAATCTAAGGTGTCCAATATGTGGAGGTTTATTATGACGGCACAGGCCAAAACAAGCAGAAACTGAAAGCCCGGTTAATGCGCCTTCTTCCTCATATGGTATGTGACAGGGATTATATGGAAGGAGGGTGAAGGGACAAATTAAAGTTTTGTGCTTGCAGTTGGACTCTATCTGCCACGAACAATTATGTACATGTAAAACAATGGGTTGTTTTTGGAAGAGTGCCTTCTTGGCCTGTTTCGGCTATGCCGCGTCAAAGAAAGAAACAAACAAATAAAGAAAGAATGCGATGTACTGCAGCTCACAGTCTAGATGTGTCTATGTTGACGTACGTATGCTATAAGGAGGATGAGGGTGGTGTGGGGTTCCAAAAAGAGGACAACCATTTGTAACCGTCACCATGACATGTTCAATGTGTATAACATTGAGTCAAACCACTAGTCAGCGAATGTAACCACAACATCCCTCCAAGCGAGAACAGTCTCGTATTATCACATTTTATGACAAGGACAAGACATTCTCTTGGTCCTTTCCTCGGCATATTTTTGAGTGCGACTCAATAAAAATCATCCAAAGGTTTGACAAAATTCGGTGTTACTCAAGCCCGTCACATGCAACTTCGGTCTACTGATCCCTATGACACAAAAGTAATTAACCTTTCTAGTTATTCACTCTTTATCAACAACACACAAAAACTACAAATGTGGTACATTCGGGTGCACAGATTACCTTCGGGGAGAGTTGTTTCAGAGAGGATAGAAGAGGGCCTTTTTGAGAGGGTGATCAATCGTCTTGAATATGATGAGACGTTTTCAGGGAGAGACGAACAAGTCTGATTTCGACTCGATTGTAGATCAAGATTTGGGAGAGGAGGAGGGCCAACTTTCAAGGTGATGGTCGAGATCATATGTACTTGCTTGAGGAGGGCCAACTTTAGGGCTGATGGCTGAGATCATATGGGCTTGCGAGAGGAGGAGGAGGGCCACATTTAGGGGTGATGGCCGAGATGAGATGGGCTTGCAAGAGGAGGAGGGCTAACTTTAAGGGTGACGACTGAGATGTGATGGGCTTGCGAAAGGTGGATGGCCAACTTTAGGGGTGACGGCCGAGATAAAATATGTTTGCGAGAGAAGGTTAGGATAGGGATAGGATCCAGAGTGCACAGAAGGCACACTCTTTGCAGTTGGCACAAAGTTTCATGCGTGCAACGAGTGTCGATCCTGCATGTTGTGCTTGAAACCTAGATATACAGTTCACTACTTTCTGGATGCTTATTTATTGAGGTAATTACATTGTGAGTAATGTAGGTTAACTGGTTGACATGAGAGATAATACTTGTTATATTGTGATCCAAATTCCAAGTAGAGGCTAACTTCTGACGAGCGGAGCAAGGCCCGTCGCCGGTAGGCTTGGGCCGAGCGAGTCTGAAGTTAGCCCACACCGAGGCCCAGCAGGTGCACCTGGGGGGTGCGGGGGGCGAAGCCCCCGCGGTACGGATCGTTGCCACCGTCTATATATTTTCCCTGTAAGCCACCGCTAGGGTTTTGTCGCATCATTGTACACCCACGGCGTTTGTAAACACCACCGAAATAGTGAAGTTTTGCTGGCTGGCGCCCGTGATTTTTCCCTTGTGTGTTGCAAGGGTTTTCCACGTTAAAATCTCGTGTCCCCTGCAGTGTTTTATTTTTCGTTCTTCGTTTATTATGCATCTCAACTATAACAATACTGACGGGTCGCTATTAGTTAGAATCCACTAAGTGGTATCTATGCACTAAACTTTGAGCTATATGATGAAATCATTGAAGAACCCCTCCTCTCCCGCTAATTTGATACACCTCCAAATGATGTTGTGTCCTCCCACAGTCAGCGGTAACGACCTCAGTAGTGTGTGACACAAAGGTGGCTGCTCCACACACTACCAGCGAGCTGGCGATGGGTATGTATGTTGTCAGTGGCGGAGCCAGAACAGCAACCCTGTGTTGTCAGCTTGATGTTGTGTAGTTAAATACATGTATTTGTATAAAATTTTAGTAATTTTTTACACACTTTTAGCTTGCTTTGTCAAAAAACTGTGTAGTCATTTGACTACACAGCTTATGTGTGGCTCCGCCACTGTATGTTGTAATTGGTTAGCCCAAACACCTGGCTGTCATCATTGATTCGCTTTCCTTTGCTCGTCGTCAATGGATTGTCAGGTACACCGGCTTTTGTAACAATAGATGGGACATTCTTCATAGCGAGAGTCACGACTAATAGTTTGTGTGTCCCACCCCCACAGCTCATACCACCACAAAATCTTGGATAACTAATATGCAAACCTCTACAGTTGTCAACAAGTATATTCAGAACGATTGAGTCCACCCATATGCATCCAAGAGTAGGGCAAGCGTTACAATTTCTATCAATTGTCCTTTTGAGACATTGGTATGGTCTTCAAAGCACGACTTTGATCACTAATTTCTATCATGATATATTACAGAAACACAACAAAGTTGTATATGGCGAAAGAACCTGCGGTGGCAAATTTAAACATGTACCATTTTAGGTATCTAGTCTGACTTTTTTTTATGGATGTTAATAAGAGCACTAGTGAGTCCACAAAAAAAAGTCACAGGTACCGTGTCCTTGTCTAAAACGATAACTTGTCTCAACTGGAGAGAGTGGTTGGGACTTTTCAGACCAAAAGGGGCTAGCTGCAGTCGACCAAATGTCCAAATTAACATGTCCAAATGAAGGTTGTTGGGCTGAGTTAAAAGAAGCATGGTAAATGACTAAATGTGTTTAGCGAAAATGAGGATATATGATTATACATCTCCGGTTTAGACAAGTTATCGTTTTAGACAAGGACACGATAAACCCTACACTATATCAATGAACGGCAGGCCTCTTGCCTAGTTTTTTTAAAAAATTGTACATGTTGGATGCATGCACCACTATTTACCGAGTCCGAGAGCCGGAGTAGTGTCAAAATTAACGATCGATCGGTTCGGTGGTGGATGCCATGCAAAACGCAAAGCGCAGATTCGATTCGATCGGTTGGGTGGTTGGACTACCTAGCTAGGAGTACATTACTACGTTCTGTGCCGTCTCGGTCCGATACAGATAATACAGTTAGGAGCTACGACCCCAGGATATGCGCGCGTGGCCATCCTGTGACCGTTGGATGGTAGCTCGAGATGCGTGAAGGTCACGGTCGTGGATGTCCTCTGACCCTTTCAGCTGCTGGTACCGTCACGTCTGAAAGGCTTGCTGTACATCAGAAAGCAGTCGTAGCTAGCCTTTGAAAAGTACATGACCATGCGATCATCTACAGAAAGAAGAGTAGAACCCAACTCACTTCGAAATAGCTGTCTTTTGTAACGACATGCAACCAACACACACGGAGTCCACTATATATACTACAGAAGTATTGATCGAGAGTTCGAGACATCGATCACACGGACTAACTAACTTTCTGTTGACAGAGAAACCAAGTAACCTATACCAGTATGATTCAAAAAAAAAAAAGTAACCTATACCAGTACTCCTATACACATCGAGTGGCCAATAACTAACGACTCGCTCACGAGCTGGGATCGTTGAAGTTTCTCAACGTACGGAACGGTGACACCTTAACTTTTGTTTTCCTATTTTTTCGTTATTCGTTTTCATAGAGGATCATCGGATCGCGTGGTACACGTGATAAGCTACTCTCAAACAAACAGAAATCATAGAGGACCATCGTCGAATAATATTACTCGATGCGCGTGCTGATTCAGTGATCAGGTGATGAGGTGAAGTGAAACACTTACCTAACCACGTGAGGTGGCCTTCCCATCCAAACTTCTAGCGCTCGCTCCGCTGACTCTGTCGCTCCCCTTCCCTGCTCAGGCATCACGAGGGAGAGGGGAGGCCTGATTCTCATATGTGTGTTTTAGTTCTAGTTTTTTCGGTTTTCGACGTTTTTATCGTCATGGTGAGGCAGACGCTGATGGTGCTTCTAGAAATAATGGTCTTTTAATCCATGCCTACTTCTCGTCGAAGGTGTTGCTGACACTGGCTAGATGCTTGTGGAGTTGAAGCCGGTTAAGTGGTTTCGATCTAGCGCTACATCGTGGCGTGATGGCAAGGTTGGGCTGCTCTTAGAGTGGCGGTATTAAATGTTGCGTGTTTGCGGAAGACGGTGAGGGATCCGGCCGCCTAAATTCTAGGGTTGAGTTCGCCCCGGATCTGACGTCGAAGAAGCTCGGAGGGCTCCTCCGGACGATGTTCCTTCAGGCTAGATCCAGTCTTATGGGCCGGTGGCTATCGCGGCTCATCAACTTCTTGTGTTTGGGGGCTCTTTTGCGCCAAAGAGTGGATCAATTGCTGGCGTTCTTCTTCTCTGACGATGGTGAAGGACGTGTGTGCTTGGTAGTTGCGGCGATAGAAGTTTGCAACAGTATGACCACTACAAGAAAAATCTTCCATAGAGACATTTTACTAGAGACACTTCCTACTTTGCCTCATTAAAAATCACATTAAGACACTTTGCATATTGTAGTGGCACTTTTCGAGACACTTCAGAAATAGTCTCAAATGTAGGGATATTAGTTGAGACATTTCTGTAAGGTATTGCAATTTTCATTCTATAGACAACTTATGAGACACTCCAAAAGTGTCGCAGATAAGTTATCAAGAGGCAATCCATGAGACACTTCGTTGTATGTTTTTACTTTTCCTCTAGAGACAATGTTTGAGGCATTTTGCTTGTTCTCTAGAGACATTTTTTCTATGTTTGGGCCTTGGTGGGCAATACTAATTAGAAATTTGTTCCAAGTATCAACATATACTTGTGAAAGGGTGAGATGGTTATTGGTTAATGGATTAAGTCTTAATCATTAAGGTCATGAGTTTGAGTGTTGCTTTTCACATGGTTTTTTCACATTTATTTACACTAGAGACACAATATAATGCCTCTTTTATGTCTTCTAAAATGTAAATACATATTACTATTGTTCTTAGCACGTAGAGACACTAAAAGAAATTTAAGTGTCTCTATTGGACTAAAATAGTGTCTCTACATGCCAATTCTCTTGTAGTGGACTGTCTGTATTCTCCTTGTGTTCTTTTATTTGTATGCGTATGAACTTTATATTGTTATTTTATAAATACAAGTAATGTATGGCTAAAAAAAGAGATTACTGCTAGATGCATGAATTTCACATGCACGTACAATGGCAGAGTAAGTGTAGAAAGCACAAACGAGCGAACACGGAGAAAGATGTTCAGCTACAAGATTCCAAACGGCAACGCGAGGAAGACGTTACACAACCTGCCCGTCTATGCATTCACATCGTACATCAAGTATAAACAGTGACATCGCTAGTGGCTGCCATACGAGACAAATGTGGAGTGGTTTTATGCAGAACCATTAAGTACACACACAAACAGTTCCTGTCTCCTGTCACTGTCACGTACCGACGATTGGGTCGGGCGACAGTTCTCTGCTCGTGACGTTGCACCGCAGCACACATGTTGCACTTAAACTGGCCGCTCTAGTGACCGATCTAACCTGAGTCCTCGAGACGACGATTGCACATAGATCAGCGAGAGATCCATCAACCTCGGCTCTAACTCTACTAGATTTAAATGTGCGTCTTAGCGCACAATCCCGTGAAATTTGCACCGATTTACAATTTGTATAAGAATGATGAAAATTGGGTTAAAAATGAAAATACGATTTTTAGATTTTACAAAACAAAGTCGGTAGGATGAAATCAGGACAAAGCACACGAAATCATGAATGGAGTAGCAATCAAACACTTATATAAAATCAAGAAAAGAGGAAATAGAGCAATATTTTGGGGCTTGTCATGGCTCGCGGCTCCGGTAAACAGTTTGTAAAGTACTATATTACGCATCTATAGATATCGACGGTAATAAAACATCAATAAAAAATATTCAATAGCTAAAAACACTATGTAAACTGTCATTAGTACGACATGTCAAAGGTTGTTGGTTGTATAGTCGGACTTCTCCATCGAATGATGTTTATGACATGTCGGAGAGAATTTCACCGGCACTTCTCCCTTCGCCCTTGGTGGGTATGGTGTTGTTAATGGCTTTGGAAAACTGTGAACGCCGCCTTGATCATGACCCTGGATGAAATCTCACCGACATCCATAGCTTAAACCTAGCAAGAAAGGACCGGAGATCATATTAGATAAGTGTAAAAGTTTGTGAATCAGGAGCCCGACTTGGCATGCTGTGAACGCCGCCTTGATCATGACCCTGGATGAAATCTCACCGACATCCATAGCTTAAACCTAGCAAGAAAGGACCGGAGATCATATTAGATAAGTGTAGAAGTTTGTGAATCAGGAGCCCGACTTGGCATGCGTTCCCCATCTTTGGTAAACGATTTGGCAATCGCTATATTAATTGTGCATAAAAATATAAAACTAACTAAGCTATAAATGAAGAACACACACGACTTAGTCATTCCAAAATGAAATATAGAAACAACTGGTATCCTTGGATTCAATTCTTAAATGGTAATTAGAAAACGAAATGTAAATGAAAATGGTACACTCTTATGTTACAGATAGACACGTAGCAATGTGTTTGTGGATGTATTTCTAAAACTATTAATTTATCCTATGCATTGTGCGTAGAGATGGAACAAATAGATACACTCAACTTAGTAAAAAATGATGGGTCTGGCTCACTTCTAAAAACAGAGGTATGCAAGCCACAACTTTCCTTTGGAGACATCCTGAGCTTTGCCCTGCTGCAACAACCTAAAACACCAGAGCAGGACCATCTATCGGGTTTTTATTGTACAACACATATCCCTCTTTTACAGAGCATGCATCAGACGTCATTTCTTGGGACAGTGGAACTGTCTGCGCAATTTCTTGACCTTGGACCTGCAGGAACCCAACAGATTCACCAAAACCTACAACTTTGTGTATTAGTAACGAATATCGAACCATCATAACGTTCAAATTATGTGGCCCCAGCTAGCTGAGGAGAATATGTAACATGATGAGTTTCATAAGTCATCAATTCTTGACCTGGCAAGACCCTGGGGAGCTTACCAGCTACCACGGAGTCGGACGACCATTTATAAATATGCTTTCGAGTTCTTAATTATTGTAATAACCGATTCGTTGGTTTCTATTAAGAAATATAAAACTCTATACAACAAAAGTATATAAGTATTGTAAATATTCCAAAAAACTAAATATCATATAGCTTTCTCCATTTCCCCCAGTGAACAAATATCACTTTATAGGTACCTTTTTTTAATTTCTGAGATAATATGGGATATATTTCTCATCTGACAATGTCGAGGGGTGGCTTGAGTTTTGCAAAGTCATACTAATGCTAAACTATTTAATTGGAATTTTATAAAAATAAGTATATTAGGAGTATTCTTAACCAATATAAGTTTGATTATTATAAAAAATTAATGAGTTGATGCAGTTGAAAAAAACCCAGAAGGTGCGCTATTTAGTACAGCCTCTTGTCTCTAGCTAGTTGTGAAGCTTCCCCACAAATATATAGATCATGTAGCAATTGATACTAAAATAAACTTGTTTTCTTTAGTCCACCCAAATATATTATTTGCTAGTGATCTACAAACTCTAGCAAAAAACTAATCTCCATAGATAGGGAACACATTCACACTCATGTTATGTGAATGCAGAACCCATAATATTATAACTGGTTATATTGAGTTGGGCAACCTTTTTTCATTTTATATTTCTTTTACTCAAGTTCATTTTTAATCTATAGCCAGCCTATTTCCCCCAAGCTTGTGGTCGACATATCAATTTCCTATGCCCATAAGATTTACTGATGTTGGTAAAGGTTGAGAAAAGTATTTGTAGAGGTATGGAGCAGAGGATAAACCTGATGAAATTCAGAAACTTAAGTAAATCCAAATGACTAATTACTTGGGCTGCCTACCTCTACATAGTTTCCTTGTAAGGCACCTGAAATTTTCCAGTGGCAAACAAGTAACTTTTTTTAGTTCAAAAGAGTGTACCAAATAGAATGTCAGCTAATCTTTAACCTTAATTTCAATCTTATGCAGCAATGCATACATAGTTCATAAATAAAATAATATGCAACTAAATATGAAATTAATGAGCTACCATGGTAATGGAAAAAAGATAGTGGATTACTTCATATTCAAGGCTGGTATTGATTTGAGCTGCGTTTTATTATTATGGTCTCAATGTATATCACATTTACTAATTAGGCCTCGTTTTGGTGCTCTGCAAATAAAGAATGATGGAAGTTGAATGGAATTTTGGCAACTTCCGTTTCAAAGCAATGTACAAAATGAGTTCCATGGTGAAAATCCAATGATTACATTCCTGTAAAATTAGTGAATTATGGAGCAAATTAGGGGAAGAAATAACCAAGAATATTAGTTTTTTGCTAGAGTAAAACATAAAGATTCAAAACTTTACCTTACCTTTGTTGGTTTGATCTTAATAGCAGCTCATCAGGTTCTTATATCGTCAGAAACTTCACTTCATGTGTTTTGGGAAGTTTCTTGAATACATCTTCATTGTATTAGGTACATAGTGCCTTGACAGAAATATAATTTCACACCACTCTGCTCGAAACATCATTGAACTCTAATTAGCCAATCTATATATCACCAAGAAGAAGGCTTATTAAAGAACGCATGGCTAGTGTAGGCGTTGGTATTGACCAGATTAGATTCAGCCCTGCTTCTGCTTTAATTCAGAGAATGTAAAGTGATAGTTTAGGAGTGTAGGGGAGGTTGCTGGTGAACATCTTAATTTCATGGCAGATTCAGGATTGCAAAGGACATCCTAGAAAATATAATACACATCTCTGTTGGAATGATTTTGTGTTGCGATTGTAGGCTACGCAGACCATATCTTTTTGTCTCCCTGTAGCCCACAATCTGATCTAGAGTATTGATTATCGATGGGCCTACAAAGCTGTTATGTTCTACACCACACATCATGTATCCTAAAATTAGTACACTTATGTGTAAGATGACTTCCATCCATTGTCATTTCACCAAGAATGGAAGGTAGCTACTAACTCGACATAAGATGATATAGGACGTGTCAATCTGCTTCCTAAGAAGGTGGCTCGTGCACTGCGCTTTGAGCTAAAATCAGTTCAGCAAGCCCTACAACCTTTGTTTTTAAACTCTACTCGTACTACTATTTTCACTTTGGAAGTTTAACCATCGAATCAAATTTATCATTGAAAATTTGTTTGTTGCACTTAACGAGCACGAGGTCTGATCTATCCTTTCCTATGACCAATACTACAAAGATAAAATATGGTACCTGGAGTTATGTGAAGGAAGTAGCATATGCTTTGCGGCTAGGTCCTCTAGTGGACAGGAGGTCCTCCATGCTGAAGAAGTGGAGCACCACCCAGGTAAGTCATTTCTAAGGTCTCAACGATTTTGGAGTCCATTCGATTACCTAACCTTCTCTGAAGTTCAACTATATATGGGATACAATGGAGCATCAAACCAAATATATAAAAATATATATGTACCTGCATCAAATAACTGGGAGCAAATTAATGCTCAAAACCCAAGTATGATGTAGTTAGAGAAGCCGAGGAAAACTACAGGAGGCGTAGATTGTATGTCCTCACCTGAAATGTCTGAACTTCGTGGATGTCAATCTAAGATGCTTCCTTTTTTATCTGATTTTCCATGCAGTAAATGAGAAGATATGAGTATCCTTGTCAACATAAAAATAAATAATGTAACAAAAGTGAAATCACAACAATCCGTGAAGTATGTAACCGAAGCAGGAAGACAAAATGCATGAAAAATTATGTGTCAATCTGTAATGAAACGAAGCATATTGCACATGATGACTGCTAAGGTGGAGGTAGCAGCATAAACAACAATGTCTTTAAAGGCAATGGCTTGAATTAACCTTTTAAGTATAGTGACCTGCATTTGTACGTACTGACATTACCTGATTAGTTTCTTAACCAATATCAAAAAAATTGTACCCAGAACAGAGAACTGATGGGACATGTACATGCATAAAGCATAAACAAGAAATAAGTCTAGCTTTGTACTGATGTATATTTTTTTCACGGGGATCATTTGCACATATAAAACATAAATAAGAAATAATCCTAGCTTTTTAATGTTGTATTTTTGGTCACGGAGATCAAGCTAAAGGGAAATATATATATCATAAAGATCTCGGTGCCTAGCAATATGGGTAACATAACAATCTTAATCGAACTATCTCTCAAATATAGACCACACCATTGCTCGAGGCATGGCTCGAGGGATACAGACCACACCATTGCAAATCGAACCATCTGTCAAATACCTATAGCCAGGGAGAATATATGAATGATACCTTCCCAAAGAGAAAACGTATCATTATATCTTACAGATTGCAAATTTTCTTGCAGAGACAGAATGCCTCTTAGATCTCCCAAATGGTGAACTGAAGCATCAGATTCCTTCAAAGTAGTTGTTTCCATCGGTACCTCATGTGCAAAATTTCACTACAAAACAACACAAGAGTTGGCTCTTCTATTAATTTCTTCTTCTTAACAACACAAGATTAATGAGTTCCCGTGTTCAACAAATGGACATACCAGATCGAAATGATGTGCGTCTGCGCCAAGCTCGAACATGCATGTCCTTCTTCCACACACAAAACCGCACGAACAAATATAGGAAGATCTGAGGATTAAATTTGAAAAATCAGATCCAAATTTGTTCTCTGTCGTCATAACTCAAGAATGGGCAGCTTGGTCGATTAGACGTTAAGATTATAGGAGTAGGTTGTGCACCAAGTTGCTGACACTTTAATCATGTTAATTAATAACAAATTCTTGCTGACCATACCCTGCAAACTAAAATTAGCCAGTGAAGATATAATTAAAGTACATTAAGAACCCCATCTTCAGCAACTAACCTACCAGCAGGAGATGTAGCTCCCCAGCGAGGAAGCTAGAATGCTAAAATATGCCATTTTCTTCTGCACAAAGAAGATAATTGTTTGGATATTGTTAGATGATGATCAAGTGCACATACAGCCAATGGAGTGTAGGTGTGTTGCTATGAAGTGACTTGATATTTTAAACACAACCTATTCAGCTGTGTGTGTATCAATTTCATATATCTGTAGGGGTATCCATAGCACTGAAAAATGATAACTCTGCTTCTGCACATTTACTGTAACTATTGCCACTACAGAAACCATAAAAATTTAAGGAGTGAAAGGGAGCATTTCTCATACAGGTTGCATTGAGTTCTAAAACTGACTCAAATGCACATGGAATACTTGTGTGGACAAACGCCATATGAAAACTGCCTACAATCTCAAACGAGAAATTTAAGTGATGAAATCAGCTGGGCAGAGAGAAAATAAATACGACATACCTTGTGTGGAGCAATGTGATATTGTATGCCTCAGTCGCAGCAAGGTCGAGCAGGGGACTGACGGCGGTAACCTTGAATTAGCCAACTACCGAGTGCACGGTGGCACTTGCCGCTCGCAGGTGTCCGAGGTTGGTGTTGGTACCAGCTGTCGAGGCAGAGGAAGGGGAGGGTCAGCTCCATCAAGCTCTATGGAGAGCTCGATTGTATATTTTTGACTCCATTACTGAAACATGCTATATCCCGTGCACAACCACATGAAGCTCTTGCTTGTCATCAACAATGTTTTCCTTGGTATATGATACTATGTTGCTTGTTGGGTTAATTATCAACAAACTTTGCACGATGCACTTCCTCCCAAATTCAAAAAAAAAATCATATTCTGCACTATTTCCATCTACTACCAAACTGTTGTTGTCTAACATTGGAACAAAGCAAGATAAGCTACTAAAAAATGTAGAATTATGTATAGAGTTGAGCTAGAAGTGACATGGTAAAACCTACTAACCCAGTTCATGGCGTGCAGCCTAGTAGAGGCGACGGCCGCCCCTTGCACCACTAGCACGCGAAGCTGCGCGAGCTTGCAACAGCGTCGAGAGCGCCGCCGTGACCGGGGAGATGGCGACATCGTCGAGAAAGCAGAGCGCAAACTCATTGCCGGAACCAGACTCCATCCATAAGAGAGTGGACCCATCCAGCCTCTCTATGCCATCTCCAGGAGGATCGGGTACATCAGCCTTCATGTTGCTACGACCAGAGAAAGAATAGGCCATGACCATACCAACCTGATGGACCAGATCAAAAATTCAGAATACACATGTAAAGAAAAAAGGAAAATAAAAAGAAACTATAATCACCAATAGCGCTTGGTCTAGAAATTGAGTTAGCAGGCAAATCAATTACCAAATTCACATATCAAGGATTGACCACATGGTTTGTTTGGCTGCATCCTCGTGGCACAAGAGATATCCAACTCCATCAGATTTCACAGACATGGGGAGAGAGCGCCGGCGTGCTTATGCTCGATGCATCTATCAGTACAATTGATTAATTTTTTTAACTGCATCAGATGGGTGGAGAACACTCAACAAATCAGATCGGTACAACATGGAAGCAAACCAGACCCCAAAATAAAACAGAAATCTAAAAATCTTAACTGGATGAAATTAGTATGTAAATACGTTTTCTGGATAGAACAATTGGCATCCACTACAAACTACTACATAGTCGATTAATTTTTCGAATCTAATAACTTGGAAGTATCACAAACTAAACCAAAACGAAATTCTGATATGTTTCTCCACAAGAAGAAAGGGTCCTCTAGGAAAGGGGGTGGGGGAGAGAGGTAGAGAGACAGAGGAAGACAGAGGAAGATGAACCTGGAAGAAGAGATGGAGGAGGGCAGGCCACCGTGCTACTGCCTAGCATCCTCCGTGAGGATGTAGGGGACCACGAGGGATGGAGGTTGTGTTGCTCGTGCCGCCGCTAGTGGGGCTGCAGGAGGCGGAGGTCGACTTGCGAGATCCTTCCACGTTGTTGAGCCATCTCTCAACGCCGGAGACGTAGACGAAGACGAGTTGGCGCTGGGGACGACTCGGGCCGATGCTGGTGGGTACGGAGGACGGAACCAGAAAGGGGAGGGGCAGCGTGTCGGCGGCTTCGCGCCATTGGAGCCGAGGAAGAGGGACGAGCGAGAGCAAGCAGCCAGTGAGATGGGGATTTGCCTAGGGTTTGGAGGGATTGGGGGAGATGAGCTACTGAGGGATTGGGGGAGAAGAATGGAACGGGGATTGGGTGAGCTGATGACCCAACGCCCGCAGCCCCGCGTGACCAACTGGAAGCCCACCACAGCGACCGACGAGCGGCCCCGGTTGCACATGGGACCCACGTGCAGCCACAGGAGGGTAAAACACAGCCATTGCATGGCTTTACCTAGCGGGAGAAAAGACCCACGCTCGACACAGCCAACCATCACACTTGCTCTGGGCCACAACGAACGGACGAGATTGCACTGATGTAAAGATCCGATGGCCCAGAATCGTAAATCGTTGTGACACCCCCTATGGGGGGCATCTATTATACCTTTAGATTCTACAATGTAGTACTCCATCCGATCCTAAATAAGTGTCGGAGCGCTAGTATATTTATGTTTTACAATTAAACCCTTCTAAGATAGAAAAATCCAACCCGCTCGCATCGTTAGCATCCCATGTATGATGGCCTCGAAACCGCTCCCCATCTGCTCCCGCACGCACATCGCTCCTCACGCGCGGTGACCGTCAGCCCGGCCGTGGCGAGCGCGGTGAGGAGCACAGTACAGCCCTGCGTGTCGAGGGCCTAGCCGAGCGCGCGCATCTGTTCAAAGACCCGGGCGGCATCGTGGGGGTGGCCGGACTTGGCGAGCGCATGGAGGAAGCAACTCGGAAGGTGGGGCTTGGCGAGGATGAGGGGAGGAGCTGGTGGCGGAGATAGAGGTCGCGCATGGCGGCGGGGTGATGTCGCGGGTGCGTGGCAAGGAGGCGGGGAAGGGGGTGCGGCGGCGGCAGGGACCAAGGGGGCGGCGATGGAGATCCACCCGAACAAGAAGATGGAGTGCGGGTTGAGAAAATAACAAATGCGAGGTTGTTTTTGCGAAATAGCCCGTCCAACATTTTTTTCGGATCGGAGGGAGTATGTTTTTGGTAGAGTAGAGATTTTTGGCTCTGGGGACACAAGTGATCTCTTTGTTATGAAAAGATCAAAAATCATATGTACGAGTAAAAAAAATCTGAATTTAGCTACTGATTTATCCAAAAAAAACATGTAAAATATTAATTACAAATAATTTATATTTTCAAACCTTGAAATTTCATTAGATTTTTTCATTTTTGCAGAGCACCGAGATGCGTGTAGGTTACATCATTCGGATTTTAGATATTTTCTAAAACGAATCGATCACTAGTTCTCAGGAACAAAAGACACTTTCCGGTTTTGGCAAGGTAAAACAGTTTGAAAGCATACTACTCCTTCTATCTCACGAAAATTGACTAAGATAGATACATCTAAATTTTGATAAATCTCAAAAAAAACTTCATTTACATTTTTTTTTTGAACAAGTCATTTACATTATAGACCAGAGGTAATATTAGAAGTACGGTTACACAACACAATATCCTTTGTCTTGATATATGACCGTCAACTTACAACTCTCTACTACCCAAGCAGATGGAGAAAATATAAGAGAGGCTGAGGGATTCGATTCATATAATTTATATTAAAATTGTATAGGATTTAGATTTTATGAAAAAAATTCATACAATAGTTTGATTCAAATGAATATATTATATAGAAACTAATTCTATAAGAATCCTGTAGTGCAAATCCCGTAGAAACAAAACATTAGGTATGACCTACATAATGTAGAAATTCATTTAGTATAATTAAAGAGAATTCATCTTCCTATGTAATTCAACTAAGTATGACATCTTAATCATATGCGTTTCCTATTTCTATGCTTTTTCTATCATATAAATCAAATGAGCCCTTAGCTAGAAGGTACATCGAACCGCACATGAATTCCACTTCCTAACCCTGCATTCGTGAGGGAAAATACGTGGTTGACAACAGTGTCAGTGTTACCAAGCATTTCTGTAATTTAATTTACATACTAGTGATACTCCGAGTACGTACCATGACTGCTGGGCTAGCTGATTCTTTTTTTTTTAATGGAGGCCAAAGTTATAACTCGTCTCATTAATTTACAAGAACAAAATTGTTCGGTTGAAATTTTCAAGCATACTTAAGTCAGAGAAAACAAAACCGTGGCATAAAGTCCTACGTGTGGCAGCACGAGGAGTAATTCTTACTCTTTATGTTTTCAAACAACGTTTTTCCCATTTAACTTTTGAATTCACCATTCACCGAAACAACCTTAAGCAGCATATTGGAGAACAAGAACAAAAAAGAATCGCTGAAACCAAATGCGGGCCGTAAACAGACGGGCCTAGGGAGTAGCGGTGGATAGAAGCGGGCTTAAAGCCTTCTAATTTCTAGCCCTCAACCAGCCACGCTCATCAACATATTCTCAAAAAAAAAAAAAAAACCACGCTCATCAACAAAAAAAAAGGGGAAACAGCAGTCCAGCGGCAGGCTTTGGTCGGCAGGTCAGATCCGCGGTCGCCGTCGCTGCCCCGCCGGCACTCCAGTCCAGTCGCAGTCCGCTAGCAGCTACTCTATTTTCCTAGAGGGAGGACAGTTCACCGAGGAGGCGAGTCAGCGGAAGCAATGGCCATGGCCGCGCCAACCGAAGTCGGCGCGGGGAATTTCACCCCAAGAATCTCTCTCTGCCGGTCGCCTCCGAAATTTCCAGTGAGCTGCGCCTCCACACGGCTTCTTCTTTTCAACCTCCCGCTGCGGCTCACTCACTCTCTCTCTCTCTCAACCGACGAGCCGAGTTTGCTAACCAGACGGACAGAGGGTTAATGCTTCAAGGGTCTCTCAAGGTACGGGCCGGGATCTCCTTCCCTTTCTGGCCTACTTTCACACACTTCTTTACTTCTTTCTCCTCATTTGTGCTTGATCAACTGGTCATTAAGGTCTGGGCTCCTTTTCCTCCATTATATATACCTGAATAAGGCCTCATATGCTGTTTTACTCTATCAATGTGGGCGTTATTAGTCTTGTGCCAGCTCAATTTGACTGGAATAAGGCCACAAAGTATGATAATAGGATGATATATATCCCAGCTGTATTGAGAACCAAGCTCTGGCTAGGTGGCTAGCACCCGGATTCGAACCAACAACGTATAGTCAAGGGAGTGATCCTTCCCCCTCTGGTCAACGTTTTTGTATATCCAGCTGTATATTCTTCATATAAGAAACTGGAATAATCTTCTATCTAATCAATTAAACTGGAACAGGCTTACTCTAGAATTTTAACTGCATATGTCATTCTACTCTATCTTCTAAGTTGCGCCACTTCCACACGAAGCTTTTAGTAGCAACTTCATGTGATATTTCCCTGTAGAAAGGAGAAAACTGAATAACACAAAGTATCATGTGCTTTTACCTGTGTGTACATCTAATCTCCACATCTTTTTTTGGTGGGTGGGGAGAACCTAATCATAAATTTTTAGGAAGAACTTAAGTTGTACATTGTAGAAACACAAAACCAGTCGCCGCCATATACTGGGATGTTTTGGCTGATTCGTATGTTTGTATTTTATACTGATTATTGAATGTGTATGAGAACATATCTCAAGCTCCTCGCAATCTCACCTGCAGGACTCAGTTTTAACGGTCTGTGTAGTTCAAATTGTGATATTTGTTGCCAACTGGAGGATTTTCAGCTGGTGAAACCACCGCCTTCTCCATTGCCTCTTTTCACTCTTATACATGGCTGTTTGTACGCTCATTGATTTCGTGACTAGTACTCTGGCATCCCACTTATGGAATCCTGTGATTACACGCATGAGATATTTATTAGAAAAGGAAGAGAATATTGGCAAGCTGGACAGCACAATAAAGAATCTAGAAGCCAGGAAACAGGAAATCCAAATTCGTCTTATGAACTCTGAAAGGAAGCAAGAAACATGTAATCCTGAAGTCGTAGAATGGCTAGAAAAGGTGGCAGCAATAGAAAGTGAAGTGATTGAGATGAAACACGGGCACAGGAAGAGAAGGGCACAGTCTTTCAGTTATTGGTCAGATTATGAAACTGGTATGCAGGCCGCCAAGAAACTCAAGGAAGCTGAGAGGTTGCATGAAAAGGGATCGTTCAAACAAGTTTCCATTGAGATTCCGCCATGTTTTGTGCAAGAAATGCCCACTGTACATCCAACACAAGGAACAGACTGTAACTTGACCAGAGTTCTCCAGTACCTGAAGGATGACAGAGTTGGAATTGTTGGGTTATGGGGAATGGGAGGAGTTGGTAAGACCACTTTGCTCAGGAAAATCAACAATCATTTCTTGGATGTAATCGAAGAAGCCTATGGATATGACCTTGTTATTTATGCTATAGCCTCCAAGGCGTGTGGAATAGGGCAGCTTCAAGCAGACATATCTGAAAAGATTGGACTCTTCCAGAAGCCAGGTTCTAGCATTGAAACTCGGGCATCAATCATGTTAAGTTTCTTGAGGCGGAAGAAGTTCTTGCTCCTGCTAGATGATTTATGGAATTATTTGGATCTAGCAGAAGTCGGTATTCCATATCCTAATGGCCTGAATAAACAGAAGGTAGTTCTGGCAACACGTTACGAGAGTGTTTGTGGACATATGGAAGCTCACCGTGTGGTCTTTCTGGAATGCTTGGACCCAGAGAAAGCTTGGAACTTGTTCAAAGAAAAAGCAAAAGAAGGAGTCATTAATTCAGATCCTAGGATTGAAAAGTTAGCATATGAAGTTGCAGAAGAATGTGGTGGCTTGCCCCTTGCTCTTGTAACTATTGGCCGTGCAATGTCTACAAAGAAAACTTGTCATGAGTGGGCACTTGCTTTGTCATTTCTGAAGAAGTCTCGCATTCATGAGATCCCAAATATGGGGAATGTTAGCAACATATACACTAGGCTAAAGATAAGTTACGATTATCTGCAGGATAAACAGATCAAAGAATGCTTCTTATGTTGTTCTTTGTGGCCCGAAGATTACTCAATTTGGAAAGTTGAACTCATAGACTGTTGGATAGGGATGGGTTTGATAGAGTATGATACTATGGAGGAAGCATACGACAAAGGTTACTCCATTATTGAATACTTGAAGAATGCATGCTTATTGGAGACCAGTTACCTAGAAGATGAGGTGAGAGTGCATGACATCATCAGAGACATGTCACTTTGGATATCTTCTGATTGCACTGAAGGGCACATGAAATGCACTGTTCAAGCAGGGGTAGGACTTCATAACATTTCTAACAGGGACATCGAAACATTTAGGTCAGCCAGCAAGATATCACTCATGTGCAATTATATCACTCAATTTCCTCAGGCCATGAACTGTCCAAACCTGCAATTTCTTTCACTACAGCAAAACTTTCGGCTGAAGGTGATGCCACCTTCTTTTTTAAAGAGCATTTTATCTGTGACCTACTTGGATTTTTCTTGGGTTCCCATCAGGGAACTTCCAGAAGAGATTGGCACACTGGTTGAACTCCAGTATCTCAAACTAATGCAAACACACATTAAACTATTGCCTAGAGCTATTGGGAAACTAAGAAAGCTGAGGTTCTTGGACTTGAGCTATATGGATTTCTTGGAGAAGATACCTTATGGTGTTCTTACAAATTTGTCAATGCTAAAAGTGTTAAACCTATATGGTAGCAGGTATGCTGGCCACGAAGCAGATTTAGATTCAGGAAACCACATGGATTATGATGAGTTCAGAATCGAAGAGTTATCTTTCTTAACTAGAGAACTAAAATCTCTAGGAATAACAACAAAGAAAGTGACTACCCTGCAGAGACTTTTTGACATACCTGGAATCCACTTGAGATGTCTTGGTTTATATGAATTGGATGGGGAGAGGTCTCTTACTCTCACTTTACCAGAAAGTATCTTTGTTCTGAATGTAATGGGCTGTTTTGATTTAAAGGACTTCGGTATTACTAACAAGCCACAGTGTTATGGAGAACGTCTTCCCCGGCTGGAGTTTCTCACTTTTTGGGATCTTCCTGGACTTGAGAAGATTAGTTTGGATCATCTTCAGAACCTTCGTGTCCTTACAGTGGGAAGAACTAATCACCTGGTAGATCTATCCTGCATTTTAAATCTACCATATCTGGAGCATTTGAATGTGTCTTGCTGTGATAACATGAGGCAGCTAGTTGACATACATAATTCTATTGATCCAGAAGTGCGATATGAAATACCAGTGCATGAATTTCGTCAACTGAAAATTTTGCAATTAAATTCATTGCAAAGCTTGGAAAAAATATGTAATTCTAAATTGGACTTTCCTTCTTTGGAATACATTGATATATTTGCTTGCCCGAAGATGAAGAAACTGTATTTTGGGAAAATGGCTGAACTGAAGAGGATCAGAGGGGAGAAAACATGGTGGGATAATATTGAGTGGGATAATGAAAGCAGTTCCTTGTCACTGTTTCCATTTTTTAAAGCATCAGAAACTTGTTCAGCATCATTAAGGCCAGAGTTAGATACTACTCTGATATCCTCTTCACCAAAAGCTTTCTTCACCAAGAGGCAGCCCATATTGAATTCATCAGTACGGTTCACATCTTATCCTCATGCAATTTTTGAAACAGAGGAATTTGAAGGGCGTTAGAAGATGGAATAGTTTCACCAATATCATATCAATACTTCTCCAGAAGAACATATTGACTTTCTTTAGCTGTTCAGGGTATGTTTTTGAGGCTACACCATTATTCACTAACTGCTGTTGAATTCTATCAATATAGTGTTATGAAGTCACGGTCTTTCGGGTTTTTTAACCTTCTAACTCCAGTTTCAATGTTAGTTTTTTTTTTCCATTTGACGGGTTCAGTCTGACAGTTCAGAAATAGTTGCAAAATGTAAAGTGCACCTTTTGAGTAAAGTTTGCCATTAGTTGCTGGAGCGTTGATCCAAACAACATGTTGTTACTCCGAGTTTTAGTTTGTCACCCCTTTGGACCAAGTCAGGTGTGTTTGACCTTGTTGTATTTTTGGTCTTCATCCCTTTCAAAGTCTCGTTTGTCATCTGAAGCTGTTTGTGCTTTTCCATGGCCATTGTGATTTATGAGTAGTGGTTGGATGGAGCTCTAGTTTATGCTAGAGGTGAATAGGTCCATTACTTTCCGTTATCTGATGGGTAATGGTGAACATGGTCAAACAAAATAAGTGTCTTTTTTTAATGTCAGGCTGTTAGCAATGGATTGGGCATATGTTATGTTCTGGTTGCCTTGCTTAGCACAGTAGTGAGTGTTTATATCCCACTTGCAGATCACAAGGTCTTGTTTGAATAAGCTGGCTGTTCACTGGATCCATCGTGATTGTTCATGAATCATGACTTCCTGACTGAACAGGTAGGATCTTGAAGATCTCAGATGTCTAGCCACAGCTCTTTGGCTCTCTGGACCGCGACGCAAACACCTGGAGTAAGAAGATGGCGGTGCTAAGCCCAGCATCTCCTCTGGACCTGAGCTGTTGGTCGCCGATCCCAGGATCCACTCCGCTGAAGAGGCTGAAACAGGTTGCGTGCGCTGATGATACGGCTCCCTGATATCTGAAGATCTGAGCTAGGATTGGCGTTTTAAGCTGTGATGTAATAAAATTCGTTACTGAAACTTAATGTTCTAGATCCTCTAGGCTAGCTAGAGTTACTTTCAGTTGAACTTGGTGACAGTAAGACTACTCTGTTCTGTTTCGGTTTCATTTTGATGGAACCGGGGTGAACCCCTGTTGATCTAAAGAAACAGGTAGGATGCTTGATCAGGACAAGCACTGCCAGAACCTAGAAAGCAACTGGGGAAGTGGAAATTTGGGAACCTAGTAACTTTCATTAGCTGCTCATGGATGTTTTTTGACACTACGCCATTATTCACTGGCTGGTCAATCAATTCTATCAGTACAGGATATGCAGTCACTGTAGTTTCATTTTTCTTTTATCTTCTAATAACTCTAGTTTCACTTTCAGTTTTCTTCTATCGACAGTTTGCCAGGTTAGAAAATAGAAAGTAGTGGCGAAATGGAAGGTGCAGCTTTTGAGTAAAGCTTGCCATTAGTTGCTGAAGCGTTGACCCAAACGAATGTTATTACTGTGAGTCTTCTATAATGTCCGGCGTGCTTGACTTTGTTGTATTTCCATCACCATCCCTTTCAAAGTCTCGCTAGGCATCTGAAGCAGTTTGTACTTTTCCATGACCATTATGAATTGCGAGGGTTGGATGGAGCTCTAGTTTATGCTAGAAGTGAATAGGTTATACACATTACTTTTCGTCATCTGATGACTGACAGTGAATACTGTCAAACAAATAAGTGTCTTTTTTTTCCAATTCAGTTAACAACGAATTGGGCATACATTATGTTCTGGTTGCCATGCTTACCTTTAGCCATTTGCGTAGCAACACAAGATAACTGACGGCTGCTCATAAATAAGTAGCAGGACAATTCTATGTAGTCTATCCAACCTTAGAGCATCTCCAACAGGCGCGCTATATAGGCCGCGCTGCAAAAAACATCCGATATAGCGCGCGTGGGAGGGAATCTGGCGCTCCAGCAGGCGCGGTAAACGGCGCGGTGCTGTAAAATTTTTAGGGCGCGGTGGCGTTTTGCACAAACCGGAGTGGCATATGTGACGCGTCGGCTACAGCGCGCGACATCGCTCGTCCACGCGCTAAAAAAACCCCGCGCTGAAACTTCCCCTTCCGCGTCGCCGCCCGAGCGCCCAATCCATCGTCTCCGCGCGGCCGCCGGCGAAATCCCGACGATGGACGGCCCTCCGGCAGCCCACCAACCCCTCCCTACTTCGTCCCACCCTCCGCCGCCGCCGCTTCCGCCGCGCCGCCGCCAAACCCTAGCGGCGGCGCCGACGGCGGCAACGCAATGGCTGCTGCGCGCGCGCTCTTCGTCCCGCCGCGCGGGGCGCTGCACGCAGGTGCAGCCGCCGCACAGATGGCAGCCGCGCAGGGCGCCGGCAACGCGCGGCCCACGCCGTGGAGGGGGAAGGCGCCGTCGACCAAACGCCCGTACATCGGTGTCGCCTCCGTCGCGCCGCCGAAGAAAGCGAAGGCGCCCGCCTCCCGTCGGCCGCAGCCTCCTCCTCCTCCGACGAACCAGACGCCTCCTCCTCCGACGACGACGACGAACCAGCCGGTGCCTTCGTCCGGCAACCGCGCGGGCGCACATACGGTGCATGATGAAATCCCCGAGAGGTAAAAAACACTACTTCTCGTCGAAATTTTAGTTTTAGATGCATACCTAGCCGTATAGTAATGAATTTCATTGCAATGTAGAGTCGATGATGCGACATTCATGGAGACAATGAATGTTGGATCTTCGTTCATGCATGATGAAGCCGCCGATGGAGAGGAGGAATATGAGGATGTAGATGAGGAAGGAGAAGGGTTGATTGAACCTCGCCATCCCTGGCCGGTCCGCCAACTACACCATTGCGGAGGACAAGTTGCTTTGCAAGACTTGGTTGACAATTGGAATGGATCCAACAACCGGTACCGATCAAACAAGAGAAACATATTGGATGAGGATGACGGAGTACTTCAACACACACAACACAAGTGGGCACGAGCGAACCATGCGCTCACTTCGGTCCCGTTGGTTCGGCATCAACACCGATTGCCAAAAATGGGCGGGCGTGCAAGCCAACATCGATGTTCTCAATCCAAGTGGTACAAATGAGAATGATAGGGTAAGTCATTCTACTACTATGTTCACCATATGGCTCATATGAGAAGAATACGGTTCTACTTCATATAGCTCATCTATTTTCTTTTTCGCATATGTGTAGAACTCTATGGCTCAAGGATTGTTTAGAGATGTGGGAAAGAAGAACAAGAAAAGCAACAAGATTCTTGGCAAGCCATTCACCTTGCATCATTGCTATGATGTTCTAGGGAATGAAGAAAAGTGGAAGACCCGCGGCAAGTTGGATGCGGCAACTATGGCGGCCAATGCTACCGGTGATGCAACAATCATCGACGATGATGATTCAAGTGATGAAGGCAAGAAGAGAAGCTCCACTCCTCACTCGGTCAACAATGGGCGGAGGAATGTGCATGGTAGGAAGACCGCCAAAGATATGAAGTGAAAGAAGGCCGGAGATGACGACATTGCAATGGCTATGGAAATGATTGCAAATGCACGGTTGCAAGCAAATGAAGATATGAAGATGCAAAGAAACTTGGAGAAAGAGGCTATGGATGCTATCACTATTGAAGCTAGGAGAGTTGCTTTGGAGGAGAGGATTGCCGCCAACGAGGAGAGGAAGTTGGCTTTGGAGGAGAAGAGGCAAGCCACCAAGGAGCATCTACGCCTAGTGGAGGAGGAGAGGAAGCTTTTCTTGATGGATACTTCTCAAATGGATGAGAGGCAAAAGGAGTACATCAACCTTCTTCACGATGAAGTGTTGGCCAAGAAGAGATTGTTGGTAGCCAACATGAACACTTCCACGACCGGCATGTTTGGAGGAGGCATGTTTGGAGGAGCCATGCCGACGTTTGGAGGAGGCATGGGAGGCATGGCCGGCATGGGAAGCATGCCCATGCCCACCATGGGAGGCATGGCCGGCATGGGAAGCATGCCAATGGCCGGCATGGGAGGCTATGGAGGCATGGCCGGCATGGGAGGACCAACCTATGGAGGAGTGTTTGGAGGGACTATGGGAGGCTCGGTGAGTGGTGTGTATGGGAGTATGGGAGCACCACCGGGAAGCTTCGTGTCTTCCATGAATGCTACTATTCCTCCTTCAACCCAAGATGACGAGGAAGAAGAAGAAGGTGTTGACTTGGAAAATGCGGAAGTGTGATATGCATTTGTCATATGTATAGTTTCATTGGGGAAATAGCAGCGCACTTGGAAAATTGTATAGTTTCGTTGAGAAAACCTGCCCTTCAGGAGGGCTACAAAAAAACTCACGATGCTAAGAAAATTTTGTAGACCCGAGCCTAGGGAGTTAAAAATAATAATCTCTTCCTCAATGAACTCCTCGTACTCTCCTGTTATTGCTGAGCTGCTCTGTCCTCTCCTACTTAGCTAGACCCGACCGAACTCTTACACTCTCTCATTGAGAACTTTGCATTCCCTTTGAAAAATGTAGTTACTGATGTACTTTTCTTCAGTTGCCGCCTGAAGACGCTGGAATACTTCTAGCCCGTGAATGATGTGGCCTTTCTCAGAGGCAAAACCTCTCTTCGTTGCTGGTTCTAAAAAAACAACTTCACTTCACATGTGGTAAATCGTCGAGTGAACTGCAACTTGCTTGTACGGGTCATTAAAATTCTCACTTCTTTGTACCAGCTCAGTTATGGTTTCATCTTCCCCTCAAAAAAAATATACGGTTTCATTTTGTTGCTTTCTTCATTTTCTGCCCTCCATCCTTTAGAATCTTGGAAGGTCCTGAACTGAAACAACTTGTCATTGTTTACACTCGTCGACTATTGTGAATTTTGTGCGTAGGAGTTGAAAAGCTCTGGATTATGATGCACGGTGTATGAATAGGTAGTGCTGCTTTACTGTTCGTCGGATGGTGAATCTCGGTCAAACAAATGGCAAGTGGCAGTTAAGTTTTTCTTATCTCAGCATTCGGAATACTAGGTCGGAGTAGCAGGAAAATAAAAGAAATTCCATATAGTCTGTAGTCTGATGATCGGAGACTGGTCAGAGATATCGACTTCGACTGGTAGTATGCGTAACACATGTCACCGGGTGCAGGTGTCGAGCAGGCAAAGCACGGGATCCTTTGACCTATTCGTTGGCCGACGCTGACTAAAAATTCAGCGTGATTTTCCACGAGCTAGGTAGCTAGTATGTCCCGAGGAAAGAGGCTGGATCGATCGGGACAAGCACCACCGGTGACCGAAACCTGAGAAAGCGATCGACTTGGAACTGAAGTAGCGCATCGGAATCTTTTCATTCCGGTCGGCCCCAAGCAGCAAGGCTATAGCTCCATCCACCACCAACAACCACGAGTCGTCGTCGTCCACCGAGATGATCTTTGCTTCAGCGCTAGCGCAGCTACCGCTACGAGCTCGAGCCGTCGTTTTTTTCTTTCAAGCTGTGTGTCTTCAATTAAGACAGAAAGTAGTTTACTCCGACACCATGCCAGCCATGATCAAAGACGAACACTCCAGTGCTAGGTTTGTTTGAGAGCATCTCCAGTCGCGTCCCCTAAACCGTTCCCAAACCTCGCCGGATTGAGCGTTTGGGGGACGTGTTTTGTTTGTGCTGCGTTTGGGGGACCTCGCTCCCAGCTGCGTTCCCCAACGCCGCCCCCAAACATTTAAAATACTTTTTTTTAACTCGGAACTATTTATCAAATATAGCATATGAATAAAAATGTTTGTGAGGATTGTTTTTAAATTAAAATACAACAAACAATAAAATAAGTAAACAAATATAATAAATAGGGCTAAATGCTAGATCAAGGTGCCATGGTATTTCCTTTGATCCTCCACAAATGCTCAACGAGATCAGCTTGAAGTTGATCATGAACATTGCTGTCACAAATCTCTGCGTGCATGGCGAGAAAATCAGCAAAATCTGCATGCAACTCATGATCAACCTCCGCAAGAGGGCCCTGACACTCATAGGGACCAACATGTGTCCTGGAATGATTCTTGCGGTCATCCTCGATGATCATGTTGTGCATGATCACACAAGCATGCATCACCTCCCACATTTGGTCGTGAGACCAGCTTAGAGCAGGGTACCGGACAATGGCAAATTGTGCTTGAAGCACACCAAATGCCCGCTCGACATCCTTCCTGCAAGCCTCCTGTCGCGTAGCAAAGTGGGAATTCTTCAGACCTGATGGATTTGATATTGTTTTGACAAAAGTGGCCCATTTTGGATATATACCATCGGCTAGATAATAGCCTATGGTATATTGGTGGCCATTGATCTCATAGTTGCATGGTGGAGCATGCCCTTCCACTAGTCTGCTGAACACCGGAGACTGCTGCAACACGTTGATGTCATTGTGTGATCCTGCCATGCCAAAGAAAAAAATGCCAAATCCACAGGTCATAATCTGCCACAGCTTCAAGCATCACACTGCAATATCCATTACGCCCTTTGTATATACCTTGCCAAGCAAACGGGCAGTTCTTCCATGCCCAATGCATGCAATCGATGCTTCCAAGCATTCCAGAAAATCCTCTGGCAGCATTTTGTGCCATGATCCTTGCAGTCTCTTCCTCAGTTGGCCCTCTCAAGTAGTATTTGTCAAACTTTCCCACTACCGCTCGGTAAAACTTGTACATGCACTCAATGGCAGTAGACTTACTCATGCGAAGGTAGTCGTCCTATGTATCGGCAGGTGCTCCGTATGCAAGCATCCTCATGGCGGCGGTGCACTTCTGAATGGACGAGAACCCGACAACGCCTACAGCGTCGAGCTTGAGCTTGAAGTAGGGGTCGAACTCTCGAATGCCGTGGAGGATATTCATGAACAGACCCTTGCTCATCCTGTACCGGCGCCGAAAATTGTCTTCATGTATTGCACCATCTGCAAAGTAGTCGTTGTGCATGGTATGCCCCTCCATCCTCTGCCGGAGCTTGGACTTCCTTCTCCCCGGCCTTGATCCTCCGCGGCGCGGCCTCTTCCTATTCTCCGCCTCGGCGTCAACCATGTCCTGGAGGGACGCGATGATCAGCAAATGCTCCTGCAGGTTGTCGTCGAAGGCTTGCTCGTCCTCCAGCAGCAGGGCAAGCATCTCATCATCGTTGTCCATGTCTAAAGCAAAATCAATGGTTAAAATTGCGCCGAGGCAGACGACGCAACGAACAGCGGTCAATCGCGCCTACCTAGCAAGTCGTCGAGCACCTTGTGTGCCCGGAGGTGGGGCGGATTTGACGGCGCGTTCTGGGATGCGCTGGCGAAGCGGCGGCGGAACGGCCGGCGGGAGCCCCAGCCGCGACGACGGTGCCGACTCTCAGTAGAGATCAGACGTCCAAACGGCCGGGAAATCCAGCGGCTGTGGAGGGGTGGGAGGCGCGGGAAGGAAGGAGCGACGAGAAAAAAAGACTCGAACCAACGGTTTATGCAAATAGTCGCCGACATGTGGGAGCCCGCCTCGCTTTTCGTTGTGTCTGGCATGCCTGGAGCGTCCCCTGTGGGACGAGGACGGGCTCGGGGCGCCGGACACCGTATCAGGGCGCGTGGACAAAATTGGGCTTTGGGGGACGCGGCTGGAACGGATTTTTGGTCGCGCCCCAAATTACTTTGGAGGACGCTTTAGGGAACGCTACTGAAGATGCTCTGAGAAAAAAACAGGCGAAAACCCCAAGGAGGGCAAAACCACAAGTAAACCATCGTCACCACGTATAATTATTCGCCGCGCCATAAAATTACTGGTTATCGGTAGGTTGGAATTCGAGCCGAGCCGGCCTGGCTGAACTTGTTAAAACTCGACTAACTAGCGAGTTAGCTTGATTCAAGTCGATTAGCAATGGAGTCTAGATTTGAAACCCGGTTTGACTCGCAAACTCGTGAGTAGCTCATCCTGGTTCGTTAAAAACTATTAAAATGAACATGTATAATATATAATGCTTTTTCTGATTATTTGGGCTAAAATGATACATAACAAGCATTATAAATATGGTACCACAATAATACAATCGATAAATCACAACAGTCAATAATTATATCATAAAAATAATATTAACAGATCATTTAACAAGGCATAGACCATATTAAACGCAAGAAAAGTCAACAAGCCATAAGTGTACATGAGTTATCACATATAACAAGTAAGGTTCGTGATGACTTCGCCACTTGAGCTTTATTAGCTTCTTCTACAACCTACTGTTGATTTTTTGATTTTTATCGAGCTACTCGCGAGCCAAGCTAACTTGGCTCATTTAGCTCGAAATTGTTTAGCGACCAAAGTAGAAACTCGGTTCAACTCGTCATACATATTATTCGAACTTCGAAGCGAGGTGAGTTGAGTCGTGAGTTAGGGCATCTCTAACGCGGCGACCCATCCCGCGTCCGCACATCCGGATGGGTCCAATTGGACAAAAACGCGGCTCAACGCGCGGACCCATCCCGAAAACGGATGGCCGCGGCGTCCGGGACGACCCAAACTCGGCCCAAATCTGGAACGAATTTGCGTGGCCGCGGGCGCCGAAGGCTGGTCGCTCGCGTCCTCCCCTTGTCCGCCCCTGGCCCTCTCCCAAAACTCAAACCCCTCGTACACATCTCCCGCCGCTTCGCCGCCACCCAAGTCCGGCGATTTGGTAGCGGCGTCGACGTCGGCCACCGTCGTCGAGACGCCGGCAAGCGGGGCGGAAGCATAGGTCGCGGCCCCGCGCTGCTTTTGCGGCGTCGCAGCAGATTCGGAGGACGCCGTCGCTGTTGTCCTCTCACCGTCGCGAGACCTCCCGCCGTTAGCAGCTGCGCCGTTGTCGCCGGAGGTGATCTCTCGTGCACCGTGTTTCCAGACCGCAAGTCGGCCGAGACGGCCATGGCCTGCAGGTCCCTACGGACGCATTGGATGGCCTCCGCCTGCGAGGTGTTCGATGAAATGGGCGACCTAAAATTTGTCCCTTTTCATCTGTAGATCATGGTGGACAGCGACGACGACTACTTCTTCAAGAACTTCATCGACATGTCGTCAGACGAGGAGTCCGATGACGAATTTTTCACGGAGGCTGCGCTGATCATCCACGAGCACATCGTCTCGCAGATCCCCGTGTACCGGGGGTCCTTGTCGGGGCGCGCGGCCGCCTTGGACCACAAAAGAGAACGCGGCCACGATCAGCTCTTCAACGACTACTTCCAACCCAACCCATTGTTCCCGCCGGCCTTGTTTCGCCGTCGTTTTCGGATATCCAGACCGTTGTTCCGCCAGATAATGGATGGCGTCAAGCGCTACGACGACTACTTCTGCGCGAAAGTGGGTGCAATTGGCAAGGTAAGCCTCTCTTCGTACCAGAAATGCACCACTACACCAAGGGGTACTACCTTGCTGATGGTATCTATCCACCTTGGGCTACACTCGTGAAGACAATCCGAAAACCCAACTCAGAGCAGGAGGCAAGGTTTGCCAAAGAGCAGGAGGCAGCCCGGAAAGATGTCGAGCGGGGTTTGGCATCCTCCAAACTCGTTGGGCTATCGTCAGACATCCTGTCAGAGTCTGGGATGTGCAAACTCTGTTGGAGGTGATGACCGCTTGCGTAATCATGCATAATATGATTGTTGAGGTAGAGCGGGATGATTCACTCTTTGATAATAAGTGGGATGGCCAGGGAGAGTTGGTTACTCCTCAAGGTGGTCCGGCATCATTCCAGGACATCCTCCATGCGCACAATGAAATTCGAGATCTAGCTGTACACAACCAGCTGTAGGCTGATTTGGTCGAGCACATGTGGCAGCATGTAGGCAACAATGCTGCAAACAACAATGATGACGGAAATCCCGAAGCCTAGAGCATTTGTATCGTTTTTACATTTTATTTGAATAATACTTTATCATTGATTACGTGGACAATGTACTATGTAATAAATTTTGAGCATTTGAACTATTTATATATTTTCTATAATTTATTATGCTTTTATAGTGAATTTGCAAGCAAAATGCTACCGTACGGCGTCGCGACCCAAATCTACCGCGTTGGGCCACTCGACCACCCAAACGGCCCAAAACGAACGGTCCAGCATGTCCGTTTGGGTCGCCATGTTGGAGATGCCCTTACTCGTTTAGCTCGTGAGTTTCGAGTTTTGATTCAGGCCTAGTCGTCGGCCACCTCTATTGCTTAGCCACATGTAAATTAAATGGACGGTCGCTAGCCACCTATGTCGCTCAGCCACGCTGCAAAATGGTATGTCGTCGGCTACGAATCACTCCTTGCATGTGAAGAATGCTCTATCACCGTACCACCACGACTCGCATCCGCAAACCATAAGGCCTTCTATTCTAACCGGTTTACACCTTCCTGAGCATCTTCAACCGGTGCGGCAAAACTCGGCGCGCGGTAAATTAGAGGCCGCCCGAATCTACAGCGGATGCGCGAAGATGCGGCGCGCGCTAATTTTTTTGCCCTGCACGAGTTTTTGCGTCATCTAAGGAGTCAAACCTGCCGCGCGGCTATAAAACGCCCCGCGCACGCACTCAACTGCCAGGAACATTCACCGCGTGTCGCTTCGCCGCCCTCCACATCGCTCTCTCCGCGCACCACGTAGCTCGCTCCGCCTCCACGCCGACGAGATGCCGCCCCGTCGCCTCTCAAGCTACGTCTAATCGTTCTACGCCGAGATCCGCAGCGGCGACAAGCGCATCGGGCTCGGGACCTTCGAGACGGCGCACAAGGCGGCTCGCGCGTACGACGCGGTCGCCTGGCGCCTCGGCCGCTCCCGTCGGTCGATGAATTTCCACGATGTCTAGACGCGGCAACAGGCGGAATCGCTCGCGCCGCTGCCGTCACGCGCGAGGCGAGGCAGCGCGAGCTCGAGCAGCGGCTCTTCATCGCAGAGCGCGACGAGCGCCTCCACCTCGAGTGGGCGCGTCAGTTCCCGGAGGCGTCGCCATGATGGAGCTGTTCTAGACAAGAAAGAGGAGGAGAAGGCGGCAGCGAAGGCGGCAAAGAATGCGGGCCGGGAGGAGACGAGGGCGAAGGTGGAGGCGATGAAGAAGGAGAGGGAGGAGAAGGTCGCGAGGAAGGCGGAGGAGAAGAAAAACATTGCCGGCCCGTCGACTTTTGGCTACTTAACTTGAGTCTACGCACGGTTGTAAAACATCCGTCCCTAGACTCGGGGGCTACTCCCATCGGGAGCACTGGACGTGCACCCGATAAAAGCAACAAAAGAATCAACAACAGAAAGAATTCAAAGAAGAACAGACCTGAAGGTTCTAGCAAATCCAGGTTCGAGCTCAGGGACTTGAATCTATGTAGGGTAAGTTGTTTTGCCTTCGGCAGTTAACCAGTATTGGTTTGCCGAGTAAAACTGGGCTCATTAATTTTATCCCTTATGTATGATTATTTTTTTGGCTTCACCCGAAGTTTCAGAGGACCCGATATATTCAAGTATCAGATGACGAAGAAAGTTCAAAAACATCGACAGCAAGATCCTTGAGTAGTACGACTTGAGTCTAGGCACGGTTGCAAACATCCGTCCCTAGACTCGGGGCTACTCCCATCGGGAGCGCTGGACGCGCACCCGATATCAACCAATCTCAACGTTACAACGAGCATGAAGACTCCATTTTCTTCGACTGATCAAAATGTTCGGATGAAGGCGGCAACTTTAGTCCCTGCCTGAAACTTCGCTTCGGCCAGTCACTCGGGGCCTACTGATGTGGGCATTACCCTTCGGGTACCCGACATTGGTCTACCTCCTTTGGCCCAACAAGGGCCCATGAGGATTGCCATGATCCATGGTGGGCCCATACGTCGGTAATAATAGAGAAGACTTACAAGGTGACGGATTCTTGATGAACAAGGCAAGAAGATGTCGATAAAGGAAATCATAGATTAGATCTTGATGTAATCTAGCCGAGTTCGGACAGGACTCTTGGGACCTGGCCTCCTATATAAAGGCCAGGAGAGAGCCTGACGAAAGACACAATCACACATAAAACCTGCACATCTAGCATACACAAACCCTAGAAACCTTGCCTCTCGGCGAGTTCACCATAGCAGTCTACCGGCTGCCCCATTGTAACCTATTTTCATCGATAAATCAAGATGAGACAAGCAGGAGTAAGGGTTTTACCTCATCGAGGGTCCCGAACCTGGGTAAGTCTCGCTCCTTGTTCGTTTGGTATCCGATGTCTCTTGTTAACCTGTAGGATTCTGTTAATCCCAAGCCCCTCATGGTGGGCATTGCCGAGGAGCTCCCTCATCAGCCGTCGACCATATTCCGCCGCCCACACGATCGAGGCGCCGCCACCATTGCGCATCGCCGGAAGGGAATCAAAGGTCGCCACTCCTGCTCCCCTGCTCCTAAGATGGGAGCTCCTCCATTGAGGAGCCCGCCACCACCACAATGTTGGGGGGCGCCAGGCATGGAGGTAGGGGCGCCTCCACCCTCTAGTGCCCACCCAAGCGAGGAGTCTGACCTAAGGATGACAATTTTACCCATAGATACAGATACCCATGGGTTTCGCGCCCGTATGGGAAGGGTATGTGCATGCTTTTTATACCCATGGGTAGTACACATACCCTATCCGTTAAGTCATGGGTCAGGCACAGGTATACAGCCATGCGTGTGCTTGGACGCATGGAAATGGGGAACCGATATTCCCACAAGCGTGGCAGAAGTGAAGAAGAAAACCACGCGTGCCGCCTAGGGTTCCGACCCCGAGCCGCCGCCCGTGGCCTTCCTCCCCTCCTCCGACGCCGACGCCTCGGACCTCGCTATCGCTACCCACGGGCGATAGGGGGCAACCTAGTCCTTCTCCTCCCCGACCCCCTCCTTCGCCTCCCCTGCCGCCGCCGGCGTAGGCCGGGAAAAGCCCCATGCGGTGCCGATGGCGGCGGAGGTTCCCCTACCCACGCGTCTGGACGGGTGGACGTGGGGTTCCCTCAGCAGGTGGTGGTGCGTCCTGGTCGTAGGTGGTTCGGGCTACGCCTCGTCTTCCAGTGCGGCACGGCGGCGGGTGGGATGCTGACGGCGACGCGACTGCTTGGTCACGGGCGGCATGGTGGCTCGGGTTGGCGCCCGCCTGGCCCAGATCTGGGCCCTCTAGGCCCCATCTGGGTCCGCGCGGGCTGGGCTTGTGCTCGATGTAGTTTTCAGTGGTCGGAGGGGGCGGCCTGAACTGGGTGTGGCGGTTGATACGTCCAAAACGTATCTACTTTCCCGAACACTTTTGCTATTGTTTTGCCTCTAATTTGTGTATTTTGGATACAACTAACACTGTTTTCAGCAGAATTGCATTGGTGTCTCGTTTTTGTGCAGAAACTCGACTTTCAGGAAAAACCCCGGAAATAATCGCAATGGGCCTATTTTCACCGTGAAGATGAGAGGCCGAAAGGGCGAGCCAGGGGGGCCCGTGGCCCCCACACCATAGGCCGGCGCGGCCTACAGGGGGGCACGCCGCCCTATGGTCTGGGCACCTCGGCGCCCCCTGATGCTCCCCTTTCGACTACAAAATCCCTTCGACCTAAAAACGCCAGGGGGTTCGACGATATTTCCAGAAGACATCCAGTACGCCGCCGCCATCGCGAAACTCCGCCTCGGGACCAGAAACTCCGTTCTGGCACTCCGTCGGGACGAGGAATTGGAGGGATCATCGCCGCCATCACCACCTACGCCTCTCCATCGACCAGCCATGTTTCCCCCATCCATGTGTGAGTAATTCCCCCGTTGTAGGCTGAAGGGGATGGTAGGGATTGGATGAGATTGATCATGTAATAGTTACAAGATTGTTAGGGCATGGTGCCTAGTATCCGTAGATGTTACTTTTATGATATTGTTGCAACTTGTTATGCTTAATGCTTGTCACTAGGGCCCGAGTGCCATGATCTCAGATCTGAACATGTTATTGTTTCATCATGATATGCATTGTTTTATGATCTTACCTGCAAGTTGTATACACACGTTGCTGTCCGGAACCCGAGGTCCCAAAGTGACAGAAATTGGGACAACCGGAGGGAAGGCGGTGATGTGAGGATCACATGTGTTCACGGAGTGTTAATGCTTTGCTCCGGTACTCTATTAAAAGGAGTACCTTAATTTCCGAGTAGTTTCCCTAGAGGCCCGGCTGCCACCGGCTGGTAGGACAAAAGATGTTGTGCAAGTTTCTCATTGCGAGCACGTATGACTATATACGGAACACATGCCTATGGATTGATTAGTATTTGGATACCGTTTTATTATTACCTGCAAATTCCCTACCACGATTGTTATATGAATTCTCTCATCCATGCAACGTCCGTTCGTCCATCCCTGTGCCTACAGTATTTTAATCCTGCTGTTTACTATAATCACTACTGCTGTCTTTATTTCACCGCCGCTGTTATTTCACTATTCCTACTGCTATAAAACTGTTGCTACTGATAAACTCTTGCGAGCAAGTCTGTTTCCAGGTGCAGCTGAATTGACAACTCCGCTGTTAAGGCTTACAAGTATTCTTTGTCTCCCCTTGTGTCGAATCAATAAATTGGGTAATACTTCCCTCGAAGACTGTTGCGATCCCCTATACTTGTGGGTCATCAGCGGTGCGTGTGCTGCAGCATGGAGATAGGAGCTTCACGAGCCCGTTTGGGTTCGGCCGGGCCAGGTGGTCTTGATTTGCTCCCGTCGACGCGTCCGACCGGTGCCCGCAGGTGGCGGTGGAGGTTGTTTCCTCTAGCGTGGCTGCTGACCTGCTACATCCCGTTCCCCGCTGGCCCTTCTTGACCACTTGACCTCGTTTCGTTTGCCACGGTGAGATGACGTCGGTGTCTGCAAGGCTGTGGTGGCGTGAGCTGGTGGGCGACAAGTATGGTGGAGCACAATGGAGCATCCGGGGCAGGGTTGCAAGGTTCGGGAGAAATCTCTGTCGGTTTGGCCGACGCCGGCACGGTGGCGTCCATGGGCGCCATCCTACCTTCCTGAAGGGCGTTAGGTGAAGCCTTCCTCTCTTGCCCCTGTGCGTACCGGGGGAAACCCTAGGATTCGTTCGGGTAGCAGCGTCGTCGTCGTCACATCCCTTCTTGGAGGTGCTGCTTGGTACGAGGCGATTTAGAGTGCTAGGAGCGTGGTGGGAAATCTCCGGAGGGCGCTGCGGATGCGAGTCATCTTCGTTTTTCGTCGATCCGACCTCTTCGTCATTTCTTTCTCTTTTCTTTCTTTTATATTTCCTCTTGGGTGTGCTTGTGTTTTGTTTGCCCCAGCAATAGCTGCTACGTTGTATTGGTTGTTTGCTATATTAATATAGTGGGACGAAAACCTATTTTGAGGAGGGCACAGGTACAGACTTGTACCATGGGTATACCTATACCCTACCCATTTAAACTAAATGTGGACCTATGCAACTAAATTTCCAAGTTGTTGAGTGTGTGAATCTATGTTAAGTTATCATCAATTATCAATATGTCACGTGAATCGTCTAATCTTGTTGACTTTTAAGTTATGAGTATGTGATTATGAATTTTAAAGATTATTATCATATACTCAACCATAAGTTGAGATAAAAAAATTTTGGCACATGTCCTATCGCTAAATGTAAAATTATGAATAACTTGTGTAATATTTGATCTACGTACCAAACGGTTATGGGTATTCACCGTGTGTGGGTACAGGTAGAGTTTCATACCAAGTACGTACGGGTATATGTAGAACTTTCTGCCGATTGGTTATATGAATATAGGTATGATATTGATTTACCCTGCCCTTGCCATTCTTGGTCTACCAGAGGCCGAGAGACGGTATGTGAGCATCTCCAGTCGCGTCCCCCAAACCGTCCCCCAAACCGCGCCGGATTGAGCATTTGGGGGACGTGTTTCGTTCGTGCCGTGTTTGGGGGACGTCGCTCCCCAGTCGCGTCCCCCAAACAAAATTTCGGAAATTTTGAACTTAACGAGATTCGATTAAGATTCGTCCAAACTTACATAGATTCGAACGAAATTTGACTAAGTTTAAACTAAACCTGAAAAGAATGATACTCCTGATAAAGAAGAAATTGAGAAAGAACCTGAAAAGCATGCTAAAAATAAGAAGTACACTAAAGAAGATTTTATTACAAAGAAACATGGTAATGAAAGAGAGCCTTGTGTTCAAAAGCAAATGTCTTTTCCTGCTAAGAAACTAAAATCAAAGGAGGAGGAACACTATAATAAATTTTGTGATTGGATGAAACATTTATTTTTGCAAATCCCTTTGACTGATGCTATTAAATTGCCTCCTTATTCAAAGTATATGAAAGATATTGTCTCTAACAAAAGCAAAATTCCTAATAAGGAGATTTCCACTATGCTCGCTAATTACTTTTTCAATGGTAAGGTTCCAAAGAAGCTGGGAGACTCAGGTATACCGACTGTTCCTTGTTCCATCAAGAATAATTATGTTAGAACTGCTCTATGTGATTTGGGAGCAGGAGTTAGTGTGATGCCTTTTTCACTTTACAAGAGACTTGATTTAGATAAGTTGATATCAACTGATATATCTTTGCAAATGGCTAATAAATCTACTGCTATTCCTGTTGGTGTATGTGAAAATGTTCCTGTTCAAGTTACTCAACATTGTTTAATATTAACTGATTTTGTTGTGTTGGAAATGCCTGAAGATGATAATATGTCTATTATTCTTGGAAGACCCTTTCTTAATACTGGAGGGGCTGTTATTGATTGCAATAAAGGAAAAGTTACTTTCAATGTTGATGACAAGGAACATACTGTCTATTTTCCCAAGAGGATTGATAAAGTATATGGAGTTAATACAATTTTTAATTTGAAAACTATCAAGGTGGGATCCATTGATTGTCCTATATATGAGCCTAAAGAAGAATATCAAACTCTTGTGATTGGATCCATATCAATTCAATATAAGGTAACATGATTGATTTGAGGTTTATTTCTTCTTATGTCATACAAAATTTATTTGGTAGCAAGACTTGATCAACCTTGTTAACAAGTATATTTTAAATGCATGAGAGAGCTAAACAACATTTCTTTCTTCCTCCATTTGTTTTACTTGCTGTAGCACTTTTTGTTTTGCAAGATGGTTTAGTTGTTCAAGATTTTGGAAATCATTTTCCTGCGCTATAATAATTACTTTAACACCCAGAAATGTGCATTTTTTGAAGTTCTCAAAAATTTACAAAAATTATACTGGTAGTCTTATTTTTCGAAGGGGCACCTGGGAGCACCTGGGGATGACCAGTGGGGCACCCCGGGTGGCACCCCACAGGCCGGCGCGGCCAGCAAGGGGGGCGCGCCACCCTGTGGTGTGGGCCCCTCCTTGCCCCACTTTTTCACTTCTTCCTCCCAGCTCACTCTCTCTCCCGAAAAAACTCGCACCAGCTTTGTATCACTCCCGTTTCTGCTTAAGAGCTCAAGATTTTCTCGATCTCTTTGCTCAGCCCAGATTTCTGTCTGAAATTTGGCACATTTGCTCTCCGGTATGTGACTCCTTTGATTATCCAATTAGAATTTTGTTTGGTTGAGTATATCTTGAATATTTTGCTGTTGTAGGTAACATGTTTAGTGAGCTTGCATGCTTGTTCTAAGTGGTAGAAACTAGTTTTGATGCATGTTTAGTACTCTAGCAAGTTCCTATAGTAGTTTCCCTCAATTATATACCTTGAAATCAAATTTTATAATGATTGTTGAAAATTTCAGAAAAGGAAAATGGACAACCACAACTTTGGAGAGGTGTTCGAAAGAGAGACGATGAGCACGGGGAGGCCCTCAAGGGCATCCACTCGGATTAGACGATCCTATAATGAGGACGTCATCGCACCAAGCTTCGAAGAGGACAATGGAGTCCCTAACGCTTCATCCTTCCCATGTTATAAATTCTTGAGTAATGCAGGGTTGCTGGATGATTTCTTGACTCTCGCCGGTAAGGCGGGTTTGACCACCTATATGGAGGATGAGAGGAAGCAATACTACATGCTCACTAAAATCTTTGTGGAGAGCTTCAAGTTCAACAACAAGCACTATCACCCGACAGTTGCATTCAGGATCTATGGTAATCCTATTACTATGAAGTTGAAGGATTTTTGTGCTGCATTGGATATTGCCCCTGTAGGTACAGCAAAGAAGATCGAGGATAACCCCAAGGCTTTGCTGGAGCTCTATCGAGAAATCACCAATGATGATTGCCGCATCATTCAGCGTGGCAAGATAAGAAACATCCAACTCCCCGCTATTAAGTATTTTGCTTATTACCTTGCTACTAGCATTCTTGGTAGGGAGAATACTAGCAATATTTCTAGTTATCATCTTGCTTTCTTAATTGCTGCACTCACTGGAGAGACACCTTATCATCTTGGTGCTCTTGTTGCTCGCCGTTTGTCTAACAAGGGGCTTATTTTTGGAGAAATAATTGCATCGCGTATTTTGGCACATCTAGATCTTCCTCATGACCCTACTGATGTGGAACTAACCCCTGCTAGGTTAGGTATTGCTGCTATGAAGAGTCACCAAATTTGTTACAACTGACTCTAGTATAGATAATATTGTCTATAGAATGTTATTTGCTGACGGGGATGAGAGGGAAGTCCTCTTGCCCCAAACGATTTGTTCAGTGTTCACAGGAAACCATGGTCGCGCTCTAAGGAGGAGGTGGATGAGCAACTGAAGATACAAGGCTTCCACCAGCAGCATGACTCCGAGGATGCCGAGCCCTCCTACGACTACACCGTCACGTATCCTGTTGCTTCTTCCAGCACATACCCAGAACAGGGTCCTTCTTCGTCATACTACGGAGACACCACTTCATGGGGATCGTGGGAATGATCTCCACTTAGGCCAAAAGGCTAAGATTGGGGGGAGGTATACCGGCATCACTCATTATTTGCATATTATGGTTGTTGGATACTTGTACATACTTGTTTAGCTTCTTAAAGTGGTTTTCTAATGAGAGGGAGATGATATTTGGGGAAGTGCTGTCCGAAAACAGATTCTGGGCTGTTACCAAAAAAATTCGTACGCACAGCCAGAACGTTATTTTGTGTTGAAAATTTTTGTGCGTGTTCCCCAGGTTGTTATCTAACTTTCATTAGTTGAACACTTTTCGAACTGAGCAATGGAAGATTTTTGTAAAAATCGATTTCTGTACTGCTGTCAGGTTTTGGCAGATTTCTTTCATCCTGCTTTTATGTGTTTCTGTTAGTTTGTATTCTCCTGTTGTTGCTTTGTTTCTTTCCTAAAACACAAAAAGACCAAAAATATTTATGTTGTTTCTCTTCACCCTTTGTTTATTTGGTTCTTTGCTCTTATTTTACTTTATTTGCTATCGTTGGTTTGCTATGAGAAAACCCAAAAAGATTTTGCTTCGTTTGCTTGTTTCCTTTTGTTCTTGTTTCTAACCCGAAAACACCAAAAATATTTGTTGTTCTTCTTTGGTTTTGTAAAGTTCATTAGGGAGTCCAGAGGTCTCCGGTGGTTGGAGCTTGGTTTCATTCCATATTATTATTCAAGCTGCACAAGTGAAAGGCAATAATGACGATCTACGGCAATTTGACTGTGGTGAGAGGCTGGTATGAACTCTATTTGTTTTCATTTATGTAAAATGTCCTATCGCTAAATGTAAAATTATGAATGACTTTTGTAATATTTGATCTACGTACCAAACGGTTACGGGTATTCACCGTGTGTGGGTACAGGTAGAGTTTCATACCAAGTACGTACGGGTATATGTAGAACTTTCTGCCGATTGATTATATGAATATAGGTATGATATTGATTTACCTTGCCCTTGCCATTCTTGGTCTACCAGAGGCCGAGAGACGGTATGAGAGCATCTCCAGTCGCGTCTCCCAAACCGTCCCCCAAACTACGCTGGATTGAGCGTTTGGGGGACGTGTTTCGTTCATGCCGCGTTTGGGGGACGTCACTCCCAAGTCGCGTCCCCCAGACAAAATTTCGGAAATTTTGAACTTAACGAGATTCGATTAAGATTCGTCCAAACTTACATAGATTCGAACGAAATTTGACTAAATTTAAACTAAACCTAATCTAGAACCACTTGCGGCGGCCGGAGACGTCGTAGTACTGCTGGAAGTTGTACATGGCGTCGGTGACGACCTCCTGCTTGACGCGCTCCTCGACGGACTCGTCGACGGGCTCGTCCTTCACCAAGCCGCTTGGTCCTGCCTCGCCGTCGTCGGTCAGGTCCACCAGCGGCTTGCCGGAGTCGCGGATGGACATGTCGATCGCCGCGTCGAGGTCTCCCCTCCAGGCGTCCTTGTCGTCCATGGACGCCAAGAACGCCGCCCGCAGCCCTGGGCAGTTGATACGTCTCCAACGTATCGATAATTTCTTATGTTCCATGCTACTTTATTGATGATACCTACATGTTT